>NC_141543.1:28515000-28815000 GCF_021556685.1 Rattus norvegicus | reverse complement strand
TTGGTAGGAGAGTCTTCATTTAGAAGTCATACCATCCCAAAGGATGTGTTCAGGAAAGAGGTCTGTGGCTGCGGGGTTGTGATTTTTTTCCAAGTTCATATTAGTTTTAAGAAGAAACTCAGAGAGAGTCTTTTAGTTTTTTCTTATGTCAGCAGCCACGAATTTTAGGAGGTCTCCTTTCGCCAAATCTAATCTTAATTAACTTTGAAAGAATCCACAGCTTTATTTCTTCTTAAAACAAGAGCATTGCCTCTGTCCCAACACAAAGCATTTCCTGACTTCTATTCTGAAGTTATCACATCTTTAGAGTATATAGGTTGATTTATTTCAGCAAGGAAGCTTTGTACACCTATCTCCTATTCTAGATAATTAATAGAATCTCCTCTTTGTATTCTTTCTTTTTTATTTAGGAACTATTTGTAACTTACAACACGGCAAAAATTTCCTTTATTTTATTAAACATGATTTAATGTATCTGAATCTGCATCAGCCGATAAGATATATAGTCATGCAATGAGGGACAAGTACCTTTGCAAATGTAAACTGCATTGGCTTACTAGTTTATGCCTAGATTATGTTTGGTTTTGTATTAAAAGTTTAACTCCCCTACATGTTTTTTTTCCATAAAGGGATCTTTGATAATGCATTATTTCCATCATTAGGGGGAAAGTTCCAATGAAGGTACATTTAATATTGAGTTATTTCTGCTATTAGAGAGAACAAAAACATTTAATCAAATATCAAGCAAAGAAGAAAGACAATTCTAAGATTGGGACCAGCTGCGTGACATCATGCTGCTGCTGTACTCTGCCAACCATTCTTGCAAGTGAGGTGTTGCTTCTTTGTGCCGGCTGACCTCCCCTCATGGTGAACATGAAGGCCCAGGGTGGGGCAGAAAGGCGGGGAGCAATGCTACTCCTGTCAATTTCAGGATTAGATTTGTGGGGTTTAGACCCATGTCAATCCCTCAATCTCACAGTTCCCTAGCCCCACAATGCTTCACAAGTCTTCTTGAATCTTTCTCCTTTTTATACGTTTTTATTACTTTATTCCCTCATATATTGTACCCCAAATGACTTCACTTTCCCTTCCCCCCTCTCTTCCCAGTCCTCCCCTTTCTTTCCCTGCCCCACATCTACTCCTCCTCTGGGGCATGCCTCCCTGGGGTATGTTTTTAATTCATCTTAGTTAATGTCCTCCGAAGGCTCTGATGCATTTCCTTCAAGCTTTCTCCTTCTACTTTCTACCTGGCAAAATTCACATTCCTTCCGATGAAAATTTCATTTTAACCTTTGTAAGAATTTCGCCTACATGTTTCTTTTTGTGCTTCTTTAAAACATTTATATTCAACCTAATATTACTGCCTTCTTTCTTAGTTTTTGTTTGTTCTTACTTTTGTTTGTTTTTCCTTTTTTCCCTTTCTTCATTCCTTCCTGTGATTCTTATTCATGAAAAAATAAAGTTTAACTTTCTTTGTATAGTAGATTTATTGTCAGGTCTTTTATAGACAATGTCTTACTTTTTTAAAATTTTCTGTGGAAAGCCTGGTATTTAAATTCAAAACAGTGTTGTAATAGGTGTGTGTCGGGGATTCTCTTTCTTGCCTAGGGTTTACTCTCTGTTATCAGGGTTCTCATGGGCTATGTCTGTGTCAACCTTTATTCTCTGGCATACAACTAAAGTCATCTCATGTCTTTTCAGATCATGTATCACCACCTGTGTATTTCAAGAAGCTTTGTCATATCCCATATAAATAGGGTCACATTTGATGCCTCATGTTAAAGTCAAGAGAGAGATATAAAGATGGAGATATAGAGGGATGGACAGACAGGCAGACAGAATAAAGTGAAGTGAAGATACTACTGCCTTTGTATCTCTGGTTACTTCATCTGGAATCTAAGGATTGCAGCAATGCATTAGATGATGACAGTACGGCTGGTGGCTCCTTGCCCATTACTGTGTAGTAAGAAGTAACAGTCCATTGTTTCAAAGTGCTCATATACTTGGGTATTTTTCCCACTACGATACCTGAGAGTTGCTTCAGGAATACTTGTATGCGAAGAGCTGTGGTTTACAAAACTACTACTAGGTACCACTCAGTGCTTCCCCGAGAAGTCACAGGCTTTCTTCTCTTGTAGAACTATTACCCCTCAGTTCCAGAGCAACGATATCAGACTCTTTGCCAGTGAGACTAAGGTGTAGATTGGCCAACGGGATTCTGGTGGATCCACCTTTCCACTGCTTAGGAACCTCTCCTTTCCTTACATTTAGGTTTTGCTTTAGACGTAGTTACTACTGCAAAACTTGTCAGTTTTTCTGAACATTCCGTGTGATCCTGCCTCAAACTCCTGAAATACGGGAAATAATTTGGGGTGCGGTGAATTTTTAAAATTTAACATTGTATGCACATTTATTAATTGTTATCTTTTGAAAATTAATTTATTTTATTTTTGTATTCCTAGGTATCAAAATTATTAGGGCATAAAATGACATAAAAATATTTCTATCTAAAAGCAAAGTCTACCAAAGGCAGGATCATACTAAATGCTCTGGATTTTTTGTTAGGAAAATTAATTTTTAATTATGACTTTTCACACTCTAGTAGATGAGTGGATAGTCTTACTTCCATGCACATTTGCCAGTACTTACTGAATCAATGTGTTAAATGAGGGAAAATGCCACGAAGAAAAGAGAAGAATGCACTGGGTTGCATATGGAGGGAATTTGAAGGAGGGTATGGCAGTGGGAATTAGATAGGGTCACATTCATTTGGTAGATGTATGAAATTCTCAGGGTCAAAATGAAATGTTAAAAGAAGTATCATCATAATCTTTTACACCCATAAATAAGGTAGACATCTTCCTTCATTAGCCTTCCAACATATTTCTGTGTTGCGCTGCAGGACCATGCCTGGGAACTGAGGTAGAAACATTGCAGGCCGAAGGACTGCCTAAGCTACAAAGTAAGCCCAAAACCAATGTCAGCTTTTTACTGAAACTGTGAATCAAAAAGAAAAGGGGAAATGGGTCCAAGATCATAGCTCAGCAGCGCAGTGCTAGGCATGCAAGAGGTTCTGTGTTCAAACCTCCAGTACTGAGTGAAATGAAAGGCATCTTCACCTCTGCAGGTTTTGCTGTGGAACTTTTGTGTGTATCCCTTTTCTTTATTTCTATGCATTTCTGTCTTGAACCTTGCCATAGGTGAAATATCTTATAAGCTTTACTTTCTGGTTTTGTACCAGTTAAATATAAAAATCTCTTTTATATTAACTTTACATAATGTAACTTTATAGTAAATCTAAAAAAGTTGTAGACATCTTAAGGCTTTTTTATAGACACTGTGTATCCATGTCTAAACAATTTTACTTTCTGTTGGATATTGTATTTAACTTACTGAAGTGTCTAAATCTACCAGTACAGTATTAAACTCTGGTATAAGACTGGATATTCAAGTTTGCTTCTGGACTTAAGGACACACGCTCAGTATTGAAAAGTAGCAGTCTTAGTTGACCTGGACTCCCAAGATCTCTCAGACACTGGACCACCAACTAGGCAGCATACAGCAGCTGATATGAAGCCCCCAACACATGTATAGCAGAGGAATGCCGGGTCTGGGTTCAGTCAAAGAAGATGCACCTCGCCCTCAAGAGAATGGAGGCCCCAGGAAGTGGGGAGGTCTGGTGGCATGGATGTTTGAGGGGATGGCATTCTCAGAGAGACTGGGTGGGGAGGAGGAGGTATGGGATGTGGAACAGTCAGAGGGTGGACCAGGAGGGGGATAAAATCTAGAGTGTAAAAAAAAACAATTAAATAAAATTAAAAAAAAATAGAAAAAAAGAAAAAATCTGTTCGGCATATGGAAAATAGAAGTGTACCTTGATATTTTGGCCTTCATATCCATTAAATTCTAAATTAAATTAAACATTTCTAATGCCTATCTCTCAGGTTCTCACAGCCTTTCTCAATTATCATGTCAATATGTTTAATTACACTGAGTAGGTTTTAAATGTGTACTCTACCATATAATCAGTGAATGAGTGCCAACTTAAAATATACAAATATATATTTATATATTATATTAACATATGTTAATGTATATATATTTTAAATATTTTTCCTGGTTTAAATTTGGTAAATTTAAAAATGTCCCTTGACTTCTGATATCCTTAAAGAATACATTGGCATATGTTCCCTGCTGTACTTATATTTGGGCTGTGCCTAAGCCTAGCACTGCAGGGTTTTCTCTATTTAGTTTTTGGTCCACAATCTAACACTGGCATGTGAGTGGAGACTTACTTGCAGTTTAACAGTAAACTAGGTAGTCATGGTTCTTTTGCTACAGTCGAGTTTTCACTAACAATGCAACATGTTAAATAGATAAAGGACTTTCAATTTGTATCCTTCAGAGTGTTTGTTTCAGTGTGTTGTCCTTTTTTTTCAAGGGCTACTCTCACCTCTTTTTATGGAAGCGGTCAAATCTGTTGACACACAGTGCATGGAGTTAGTGTTTTCTCCTGCAGTGGGATAAGGGACCTTTTTTCAATTCTGGTGTTGGCCTCGCCATTCTCTTCCGGCTCAGGTCTGCTAAGTGCTTATCCATCATTTCAACCAACCAACTTTGGACTGCTAAAAATGCTTAGTGATCAGTCTATTTAATTTAACTGATTTTCACTATAATTTTAACTGTATTAACTGCTTAATATGTAAATTATTTTAATATTTCCCCATTCTAAAAGTTAATCTCTAGTTATTGACTTTAGACCTTACTTTAGCTGCTAAGATTAGGATTTAAAACTAAGAAATTACTTTTAAATTTTGTTTTAATTTTATTCTATGTTTATTGACAGCTATAAATTATCAATCTCTGAGAAATATCTTCTAAAAGCTCATGTGATTTAACGTTCGACATTTTTTAGAATCGTGGTCTCTAATTTCAAAGTACTCTCACAACTTTAAAAATATTTTTGTTTATGTTAAATTTCAATTCTGTAAATAATGGGTGCTATATGACTTAAATTCTATGCTTTTCATTGAGAATGTCTTATACCCGAAAATGTGGTCCCATTGATTATTCCTCAGCACCTGGAAATTAATTCTGAGTATTATAAAAATTATCGTTGAGATATTCTTCCAAAGACCTTAGCTCAAGCAGTTTGATAATATTTGTTCAAATCAATATTGCTCATGATTTTTATCTAAGTGATCTGTTAGTGTTTCGGAGATAACTATAAAAGTCTATAATTATGGAATTACTTATCGATTTAGCTTTAGCTATTTTTACTTACGTAATTTCAATTTCCATTATAAATACAATTTTTGCCCACATGTGGCCCATACATATACAGCCACCCAATTAGACAAGATGGATGAAGCAAAGAAGTGCAGACCGACAGGAGCCGGATGTAGATCTCTCCTGAGAGACACAGCCAGAATACAGCAAATACAGAGGCGAATGCCAGCAGCAAACCACTGAACTGAGAATAGGTCCCCTATTGAAGGAATCAGAGAAAGAACTGGAAGAGCTTGAAGGAGCTCGAGACCCCAAAAGTACAACAATGCCAAGCAATCAGAGCTTCCAGGGACTAAGCCACTACCTAAAGACTATACATGGACTGACCCTGGACTCTGACCCCATAGGTAGCAATGAATATCCTAGTAAGAGCACCAGTGGAAGGGGAAGCCCTGGGTCCTGCTAAGACTGAACCCCCAGTGAACTAGTCTATGGGGGGAGGGCGGCAATGGGGGGAGGGTTGGGAGGGGAACACCCATAAGGAAGGGGAGGGGGGAGGGGGATGTTTGCCCGGAAACCGGGAAAGGGAATAACACTCGAAATGTATATAAGAAATACTCAAGTTAATAAAAAATAAAAAAATAAATAAATACAATTTTAAGTCGCCATATTTACTCTAGAATCAAACATTTGCCATTATGAATCTCTATGGCTGCTCATACTGCTTATTTGAAGCATTGGGTATAATTATAGCATACTGTTACTGGCAATACCCTAGGAACCTTCTAGTGATTTCCACCTTCATGTGTGCTTATTTCTGACTTGGAGGTTAGTTAACCTACCTTAGTTTTTATATAATGAACTCCATTTTCTGTGGTTAAAACTAAATTAGGATGTTTTTATTTACTATAAAATGCTTTGGCATTTATTCACAATTTTCCCATAATGCTATCTGTCTTCATAGTTAAGGTTATTCACAGAATCTTAATTTATTTACAATAAACTGTTTCTACCTAGTCTTCCTCACCTATAGTTTGAATTGACTATTTACAGTTTTGTCTTAACACTTCTTTCTTTGCAATCAATATTTAAAATTTGGAAATACAGTAAAATAATTATTTAATGTTTTAAGGTTTATGACATTAATATTTAAAAAAATTAGGATACTTTCCAAATATATATTGGAAATGATGTTACTTTTTTTTTTTTATTAACTTGAGTATTTCTTATATACATTTCGAGTGTTATTCCCTTTCCCGGTTTCCGGGCAAACATCCCCCTCCCCCCTCCCCTTCCTTATGGGTGTTCCCCTCCCAACCCTCCCCCAATTGCCGCCCTCCCCCCATAGACTAGTTCACTGGGGGTTCAGTCTTAGCAGGACCCAGGGCTTCCCCTTCCACTGGTGCTCTTACTAGGATATTCATTGCTACCTATGGGGTCAGAGTCCAGGGTCAGTCCATGTATAGTCTTTAGGTAGTGGCTTAGTCCCTGGAAGCTCTGGTTGCTTGGCATTGTTGTACATATGGGGTCTCGCCCCTTCAAGCTCTTCCAGTTCTTTCTCTGATTCCTTCAATAGGGGACCTATTCTCAGTTCAGTGGTTTGCTGCTGGCATTCGCCTCTATATTTGCTGTATTCTGGCTGTGTCTCTCAGGAGCGATCTACATCCGGCTCCTGTCGGTCTGCACTTCTTTGCTTCATCCATCTTGTCTAATTGGGTGGCTGTATATGTATGGGCCACATGTGGGGCAGGCTCTGAATGGGTGTTCCTTCAGTCTCTGTTTTAATCTTTGCCTCTCCCTTCCCTGCCAAGGGTATTCTTTTTCCTCATTTAAAGAAGGAGTGAAGCATTCACATTTTGATCATCCGTCTTGAGTTTCGTTTGTTCTAGGCATCTAGGGTAATTCAAGCATTTGGGCTAATAGCCACTTATCAATGAGTGCATACCATGTATGTCTTTCTGTGATTGGGTTAGCTCACTCAGGATGATATTTTCCAGTTCCAACCATTTGCCTACGAATTTCATAAACTCGTTGTTTTTGATAGCTGAGTAATATTCCATTGTGTAGATGTACCACATTTTCTGTATCCATTCCTCTGTTGAAGGGCATCTGGGTTCTTTCCATTTTCTGGCTATTATAAATAAGGCTGCGATGAACATAGTGGAGCACGTGTCTCTTTTATATGTTGAGGCATCGTTTGGGTATATGCCCAAGAGAGGTATAGCTGGATCCTCAGGCAGTTCAATGTCCAATTCTCTGAGGAACCTCCAGACTGATTTCCAGAATGGTTGTACCAGTCTGCAATCCCATCAACAATGGAGGAGTGTTCCTCTTTCTCCACATCCTCGCCAGCATCTGCTGTCACCTGAGTTTTTGATCTTAGCCAATCGCACTGGTGTGAGGTGAAATCTCAGGGTTGTTTTGATTTGCATTTCCCTTATGACTAAAGATGTTGAACATTTCTTTAGGTGTTTCTCAGCCATTCGGCATTCCTCAGCTGTGAATTCTTTGTTTAGCTCTGAACCCCATTTTTTAATAGGGTTATTTGTTTCCCTGCGGTCTAACTTCTTGAGTTCTTTGTATATTTTGGATATAAGGCCTCTATCTGTTGTAGGATTGGTAAAGATCTTTTCCCAATCTGTTGGTTGCCGTTTTGTCCTAACCACAGTGTCCTTTGCCTTACAGAAGCTTTGCAGTTTTATGAGATCCCATTTGTCGATTCTTGATCTTAGAGCGTAAGCCATTGGTGTTTTGTTCAGGAAATTTTTTCCAGTGCCCATGTGTTCCAGATGCTTCCCTAGTTTTTCTTCTATTAGTTTGAGTGTGTCTGGTTTGATGTGGAGGTCCTTGATCCACTTGGACTTAAGCTTTGTACAGGGTGATAAGCATGGATCAATTTGCATTCTTCTACATGTTAACCTCCAGTTGAACCAGCACCATTTGCTGAAAATGCTATCTTTTTTCCATTGGATGGTTTTGGCTCCATTGTCAAAAATCAAGTGACCATAGGTGTGTGGGTTCATTTCTGGGTCTTCAATTCTATTCCATTGGTCTATCTGTCTGTCTCTGTACCAATACCATGCAGTTTTTATCACTATTGCTCTGTAATACTGCTTGAGTTCAGGGATAGTGATTCCCCCTGAAGTCCTTTTATTGTTGAGGATAGCTTTAGCTATCCTGGGTTTTTTGTTATTCCAGATGAATTTGCAAATTGTTCTGTCTAACTCTTTGAAGAATTGGATTGGTATTTTGATGGGGATTGCATTGAATCTGTAGATTGCTTTTGGTAAAATGGCCATTTTTACTATATTAATCCTGCCAATCCATGAGAATGGGAGATCTTTCCATCTTCTGAGGTCTTCTTCAATTTCTTTCTTCAGAGTCTTGAAGTTCTTATTGTACAGATCTTTTACTTGCTTGGTTAAAGTCACACCGAGGTACTTTATATTATTTGGGTCTATTATGAAGGGTGTCGTTTCCCTAATTTCTTTTTCGGCTTGTTTCTCTTTTGTATAGAGGAAGGCAACTGATTTATTTGAGTTAATTTTATACCCAGCCACTTTGCTGAAGTTGTTTATCAGCTTTAGTAGTTCTCTGGTGGAACTTTTGGGATCACTTAAATATACTATCATGTCATCTGCAAATAGTGATATTTTGACCTCTTCTTTTCAGATCTGTATCCCTTTGATCTCCTTTTGTTGTCTGATTGCTCTGGCTAGAACTTCAAGAACTATATTGAATAAGTAGGGAGAGAGTGGGCAGCCTTGTCTAGTCCCTGATTTTAGTGGGATTGCTTCAAGTTTCTCTCCATTTAGTTTAATGTTAGCAACTGGTTTGCTGTATATGGCTTTTACTATGTTTAGGTATGGGCTGCGAATTCCTATTCTTTCCAGGACTTTTATCATGAAGGGGTGTTGAATTTTGTCAAATGCTTTCTCAGCATCTAATGAAATGATCATGTGGTTCTGTTCTTTCAGTTTGTTTATATAATGGATCACGTTGATGGTTTTCCGTATATTAAACCATCCCTGCATGCCTGGGATGAAGCCTACTTGATCATGGTGGATGATTGTTTTGATGTGCTCTTGAATTCGGTTTGCCAGAATTTTATTGAGTATTTTTGCGTCGATATTCATAAGGGAAATTGGTCTGAAGTTCTCTTTCTTTGTTGTGTCTTTGTGTGGTTTAGGTATAAGAGTAATTGTGGCTTTGTAGAAGGAATTCGGTAGGGCTCCATCTGTTTCAATTTTGTGGAATAGTTTGGATAATATTGGTATGAGGTCTTCTATGAAGGTTTGATAGAATTCTGCAGTAAACCCGTCTGGACCTGGGCTCTTTTTGGTTGGGAGACCTTTAATGACTGCTTCTATTTCCTTAGGAGTTATGGGGTTGTTTAACTGGTTTATCTGTTCCTGATTTAATTTCGATACCTGGTATCTGTCTAGGAAATTGTCCATTTCCTGAAGATTTTCAAATTTTGTTGAATATAGGTTTTTATAGTAAGATCTGATGATTTTTTGAATTTCCTCCGAATCTGTAGTTATGTCTCCCTTTTCATTTCTGATTTTGTTAATTTGGACACACTCTCTGTGTCCTCTCGTTAGTCTGGCTAAGGGTTTATCTATCTTGTTGATTTTCTCAAAGAACCAACTTTTGGTTCTGTTGATTCTTTCTATGGTCCTTTTTGTTTCTACTTGGTTGATTTCAGCTCTGAGTTTGATTATTTCCTGCCTTCTACTCCTCCTGGGTGTATTTGCTTCTTTTTGTTCTAGAGCTTTTAAGTGTGCTGTCAAGCTGCTGACATATGCTTTTTCCCGTTTCTTTCTGCAGGCACTCAGCGCTATGAGTTTTCCTCTTAGCACAGCTTTCATTGTGTCCCATAAGTTTGAGTATGTTGTATCTTCATTTTCATTAAATTCTAAAAAGTTTTTAATTTCTTTCTTTATTTCTTCCTTGACCAGGTTATCATTGAGTAGAGCATTGTTCAATTTCCACGTATATGTGGTCATTCTTCCCTTATTGTTATTGAAGACCAGCTTTAGGCCATGGTGGTCTGATAGCACGCATGGGATTATTTCTATCTTTCTGTACCTGTTGAGGCCCGTTTTTTGACCAATTATATGGTCAATTTTGGAGAAAGTACCATGAGGAGCTGAGAAGAAGGTATATCCTTTTGCTTTAGGATAGAATGTTCTATAAATATCCGTTAAGTCCATTTGGCTCATGACTTCTCTTAGTCTGTCTACATCACTGTTTAATTTCTATTTCCATGATCTGTCCAGTGATGAGAGTGGGGTGTTGAAATCTCCCACTATTATTGTGTGAGGTGCAATGTGTGTTTTGAGCTTTAGTAAGGTTTCTTTTACGTATGTAGGTGCCCTTGTATTTGGGGCATAGATATTTAGGATTGAGAGTTCATCTTGGTGGATTTTTCCTTTGATGAATATGAAGTGTCCTTCCTTATCTTTTTTGATGACTTTTAGTTGGAAATTGATTTTATTTGATATTAGAATGGCTACTCCAGCTTGCTTCTTCTGACCATTTGCTTGGAAAGTTGTTTTCCAGCCTTTCACTCTGAGGTAGTGTCTGTCTTTGTCTCTGAGGTGTGTTTCCTGTAGGCAGCAGAATGCAGGGTCCTCGTTGCGTATCCAGTTTGTTAATCTATGTCTTTTTATTGGGGAGTTGAGGCCATTGATATTGAGAGATATTAAGGAATAGTGATTATTGCTTCCCGTTATATTCATATTTGGATGTGAGGTTATGTTTGTGTGCTTTCATTCTCTTTGTTTTGTTGCCAAGACGATTAGTTTCTTGCTTCTTCTAGGGTATAGCTTGCCTCCTTATGTTGGGCTTTACCATTTATTATCCTTTGTAGTGCTGGATTTGTAGAAAGATATTGTGTAAATTTGGTTTTGTCATGGAATATCTTGGTTTCTCCATCAATGTTAATTGAGAGTTTTGCTGGATACAGTAACCTGGGCTGGCATTTGTGTTCTCTTAGGGTCTGTATAACATCAGTCCAGGATCTTCTGGCCTTCATAGTTTCTGGCGAGAAGTCTGGTGTGATTCTGATAGGTCTCCCTTTATATGTTACTTGACCTTTTTCCCTTACTGCTTTTAATATTCTTTCTTTATTTTGTGCGTTTCATGTTTTGACAATTATGTGACGGGAGGTGTTTCTTTTCTGGTCCAATCTATTTGGAGTTCTGTAGGCTTCTTGTATGTCTATGGGTATCTCTTTTTTTAGGTTAGGGAAGTTTTCTTCTATGATTTTGTTGAAGATATTTACTGGTCCTTTGAGCTGGGAGTCTTCACTCTCTTCTATACCTATTATCCTTAGGTTTGATCTTCTCATTGAGTCCTGGATTTCCTGTATGTTTTGGACCAGTAGCTTTTTCCGCTTTACATTATCTTTGACAGTTGAGTCAATGATTTCTATGGAATCTTCTGCTCCTGAGATTCTCTCTTCCATCTCTTGTATTCTGTTGGTGAAGCTTGTATCTACAGCTCCTTGTCTCTTCTTTTGGTTTTCTATGTCCAGGGTTGTTTCCATGTGTTCTTTCTTGATTGCTTCTATTTCCATTTTTAATTCCTTCAACTGTTTGATTGTGTTTTCCTGGAATTCTTTCAGGGATTTTTGCGATTCCTCTCTGTAGGCTTTTACTTGTTTATTAATGTTTTCCTGTGCTTCCCTAAGTGTGTTCATATCTTTCTTGAAGTCCTCCAGCATCATGATCAAATATGATTTTGAAACTAGATCTTGGTTTTCTGGTGTGTTTGGATATTCCATGTTTGTTTTGGTGGGAGAATTGGGCTCCGATGATGGCATGTAGTCTTGGTTTCTGTTGCTTGGGTTCCTGCGCTTGCCTCTCGCCATCAGATTATCTCTAGTGTTACTTTGTTCTGCTATTTCTGACAGTGGCTAGACTGTCCTATAAGCCTGTGTGTCAGGAGTGCTGTAGACCTGTTTTCCTCTCTTTCAGTCAGTTATGGGGACAGAGTGTTCTGCTTTCGGGCGTGTAGTTTTTCCTCTCTACAGGTCTTCAGCTGTTCCTGTGGGCCTGTGTCTTGAGTTCACCAGGCAGCTTTCTTGCAGCAGAAAATTTGGTCTTACCTGTGGTCCTGAGGCTCAGGTTTGCTCGTGGGGTGCTGCCCAGGGGCTCTCTGCAGTGGCAGCAACCAGGAAGACCTGTGCCGCCGTTTCCGGGAGCTTCAGTGCACCAGGGTTCCAGATGGTCTTTGGCTTTTTCCTCTGGCGTCCGAGATGTGTGTGCAGGGAGCAGTCTCTTCTGGTTTCCCAGGCTTGTCTGCCTCTCTGAAGGTTTAGCTCTCCCTCCCACGGGATTTGGGTGTAGAGAACTGTTTATCCGGTCTGTTTCCTTCAGGGTCCGGCGGTGTCTCAGGCGCAGGGGTCCTGCCGCTCCTGGGCCCTCCCCCACGGGAGCCCAGAGGCCTTATACAGTTTCCTCTTGGGCCAGGGATGTGGGCAGGGGTGAGCAGTGTTGGTGGTCTCTTCCGCTCTGCAGCCTCAGGAGTGCCCACCTGACCAGGCGGTTGGGTCTCTCTCTCACCGGGTCTGGGAGCGGAGAGCTGCTGCGGGCCGGGATCCGCGGGATGATGTTACTTTTAATGTTTATGCTATAATTTTACACATAACATATCCGTAGATATTATAGATTATTAATACAATATTTTATCTCTTATTCTAAACAATTGTATTTGTTTAAAAATATGTACCTATTTATCTGTCATTCTTATTTCATGTTCTTTCATTAAACTTGATTATTTCATCACATATCATTCCTCTTTCATCTATAAAAACTTTCCAAGGTTGAGTTGAAGTCTTCTGAAGGCACATTGTTTAGTGGATTTTTTTATTATTATTAATCATTTTATTTGTTTACATTTCAAATGATATCCCACTTCCTGGTTACCCCTCTACAACTCTCCTATCCCATCCCCCTTTCCCCTCTCCCCTTTTCCTCTATGATGGTGCTTCTCAACCCACTCACCTACTCACTTGTTCTAGCATCCCCCTGCGGTGGGGCATCAAGCCTCTACAGGACCAAGGGCCATCCTCTGCTACATGTGTATCTGGAGCTCTGGAGCTCTTTGCATAGTGTTTGTTTGGTGGTTTAGTATCTAGGATCTCTGGGTGGTCCGGTTAGTTGATATTGTTCTTCCTATGGGGTTGCGATCCCCTTTGGCTCCCAGTTCTTCCCCTAGCTCTTCCATTGGAGTCCATAGGCTCAGTCTGATGGTTGGCTCTGTTGGTCAGGTGCTGGTAGAACCTCTCAGGGAACAGCCATACCAGGCTGCTGTCATGAAGTGCTTCTTGGCACTACAATAGTGTGGAGTTCAATGTCTGTAGACGGGATGCATCTCTAGGTGGAGCCGTCTCTGAATGGCCTTTCCTTCAGTCTCTGTTCCATTTGTGTCTCTGTCTTTCATTTGGGCAGGAACATCTGAGGATTAAAAAGTTTGAGATGCGTGGGTGGCCCCATCCCTTAACTTAGGGCTATGCCCATCTACTAGAGGTGGTCTCTACGGGTTCTATCTTCCCTTTTGGGGGTATTTCAACTAAAGTCATCCCTGTTAGGTGCTGGGAGACTCTCGCTTCCCTACAGTCTGGGACTTTCTAGTGGCTACCCCCAAGTTCCTCATCCCTCACTGCTACATAATTTTATTTGATTTCTTGACCCTCTGTACTTCTCTCCTGTCCCTTCCAACACTTGATCCTGCTCCCTCTTTTCCCTTCCTCTCTTCTCTCCTTCCCAGGTCCCTCCCTCCTTTTACGTCCTGTGATTATTTTGCTCCTCCTTCTATGTAGGATTTAACTATCCACACTGATATTCCTTTTTCTTAAGCTCCATATGGTTTGTGGGTTGTATCGTAGGTATTCTGAGCTTTTGAGCTGGTATCTACTATATCAGATTATACATTAGTTTTATTTTTCCAGAATATAATTGCTGAACGTGACGTTTGCAAAGGAGAGCTTGTTTTATCCAATATGTTTCTCCAAGCCCTTTCCTTGTTTCTCGAAGGCCATGGGCTGAGGAAATGTCACCTGCCTTTGATTCATTGTTCTCTTTCATATTGTGATTGATTCTTTTTTTTTTGGTGACAGTTTTCAAATTTTCCTTTCTGCTTTTATTTTTAGCATGCTCATGATATTTGGTGGACACGCTATTATTAACAATATTATTTTATTCATTCTGTTTAAGGTCTTGTTATTTTCGAGTTTCAATATTTCTGTCTATTGTAGCAAAATCGTTTATATGTATACAAATATGCATGTAACATTAATTAGAAAAGAAGGTCACAAATTTGAAAGAAAACATTGGAAAAGAAAGAGGGAGATTACTTACTCATGTTATAAATTCAAAAATTAAAGAAATAATGAAAGTGAGGACCACTGTAGAGACCTTAATAAAAATATGATGATAATAATAATAATAATAATAATAATAATAATAATCAACTCAGTTGTGTTTAAGTAATAAAATTCATATAGTCTGTAAGTAGCTTAGGATTGATCAGGATGATTTATCTAGCTGGCTATTTGAATGAGAATTTATTATTTACTAAATTTGATCTTTGTCAATTTCACTTATTCATTTAATGTGTTCTGATTGCTCTCGATCCAATCTTTCCTGATTCCCTTCCACCCCTGCTCATCTGCCCTCTTACCATAACTTTCATATGTATGGAATTATCCAGTTGAGCCTATTATGCCTATACCTGTGGGTCAACATCTGAAAATAACAGGTCTCCCTTCCAAAAAAAAAAAAACAAAACAATATTTCCAATAGATTACCAAGAAGAGATAGTTTGTCATGAGAGTCCTTCCGCATTAGTGATTAGGTATGGAGTGTCTATTCTAACTTAGACTCAAAACCAGTAGCTGACCTGAAGTCGTCAATACAATGGTTAGGCCACACTCACAAGGTGGGACTTGGAAGCTATATTTTCTATTTGTCCAGCTTTCCCCTTTTATTCTGCTCCCATTCTGTGATATTCTGCAGAGGGGTTGGTATAAATGCCATCTTTAGGACTGAGCAGTTGTCTCCCCCTTAAACTTTAGCTTGCAAATAGGAGGCAGAAAATCTTCTGTAGATCAAACCTTTATGCAAGTAAAAAAAATGCATGTATTGAGATCTGACTACGGGAGGAAGTACTGAGGAGTTTATAAACACAGAAGACAATTTATGTAAACTAACAGTCTCCAGGTCTGTATAAGACATGTAGAGTATGTCCAGCCGTCAGTGTCTAGAAATATAGTACAATCAAGGATAAATCACAGTCAAGCAGTTATTTTTAAGTATTTGTTCTTATTATCTTAAAATGCTCAGAGGACTTAAGTACAAAGAAGCAATGTTACCTACATTAGGAAGAAATTTCACGATTACCCATATATGAATGCTAGTTATATATAGTTCCTGTGATATAAATTGTTTCATTGACTATTGAATAAATTATGTAAAATATCCCAGTTATGTGATTAAAAGAGCCAATGAGAATGAGAATTGTGTCTTATTTTCATATACATTGGGTAGACTGTGAATGCTCTCCTCAGTAATGATTAATCTATAGTGGTCCAAAAAAAAAAAAAAAGCCTTGAAGGTTTTCCATTATGTTCTAATAAGATAGTAATATATGTTATTTCTGTAAGGAAATTTTCTAAAAGAGCTTTGTGTTCTTCTTGATTGAAAGAAACCCATTTTACACATGTGAGCATTGGGAACACTACAAGCTGAAGACCATTGCAGGGTCTTAACCACGAACTTTCCCATCTATTTTAAATTTCTCTATTTGATTTTTACAAGAACCACTTTTATTTTACAGTCCGAACTGGCAGCACTGACGAAAAATGCTCTGTGTGGATATGTCCCTTGTTATAACACATCTACTTCAACTTCTGCGTTTATATTAAATCTTAGGGTGTTTCTTTTTGGGTATGGGATTGAACTGAAAGTTCAAGCATGTGACCGTCAAAGAATAGGTTACCAGTTTATTAATATTTTAACATTTCCCTTAGGCAAACATTAAAGCACTGTCATTAAGTGAAGGATTTAAGAATAAACGGATGCTGAGTACGAGGAATATCATTGAAATGATGAACAATAGCATTATTTTGAAAGGATGTTACCAGTTTATTTATTGCCTCTCTCTCATATCTTTGAGACATGAATTATAAATGATTATGCTCTCCTTAAGATAGGTATATTTCATTTGAAATTAAAGTATTTTATGTCGCCTCTTTAAAGGGACAGAACAATATAAAGATTCGTTGTGATGATCTTATAACTGATGAAAAGTTGCAGTTTTGAAACATTAAATGAAATGCAAAATAATAAGATTCTTTTCAAATAAGGTGCTGTCATGAAAATTGTTCCTATAGTTGATTTGATTGCCTAACATACTCAATATAAAGGAGCTGAAAATTATGCATGCGTTGCTGAGATTAACTGTATAAGCTATTCACATAGAACCTTACCTGACATAGAACTAATAAGTCAGTTAAATGCATTTATTGTATTAAAGCGTATTAGTCATGTCACAGATGATTTCATTTTTTTTCAATGGTATACATAAAAGCAATTTTCTCTTGGGGAAAAAGGATTACTTTAATTTCATTCTCTACCATTTCGCTGTCTTTGCTATCACTACAGAAAACCGAGCAGGGAAATGATTGGAGACAATATGAAACCTTGTACCTGGAAAAGTCTTGATCCAACTGTCTGAAACCCACCTTCTCAATGGTCCGAAGCTTTCAGTTGCTGATTTCCATACTATTAAACATTGTTTCATATAAAAGTTTGCCAAAAATAGTATGTGCATTTGCTTTCAAATAATTTATACACGTAGTACCTGATACTCGAATGTTATTTATAAATTAGAGTCACATCCCTAAGATTGTATGGATAAAAATATTCCACAACTTAAAAATAATTCCTAATCGCAAACACAAGATTTCAAGAATTTTTATTTAATACTACTCAATTTGAACTGTGTTATCAAATGGAAGGTAATTATTCCCTCTGTAGGATTTCATATCTAATATTTCAAAACATTTATTGGAAAGCTTTTTTGTGTGTTTATAAAATCCTCATGCTCTGGGATTTTACTCTCTACTTCCAAAACACACTGTGCTTTGTTTCCTCAAACTTGTAAGTACAATGTTTTATATTACTGTCTATACAATATTAAGGATTTAGTAGTGCAAAGGCATGAAATCTGAAGTTCTGTCCAGCAAAGGGGTGTCTTCTCTAGGAAAGTTTGGTGATACCAAGTCTAAGAGTCCCCAGTTTCATTTCTTGTATCTGCTTATCACAGTTGCCTGGCCAGTCATTAAATAAACATTTTCTATAGCATAAAGAAATTCAAACTGTGTTTAATGCTGTAGATATAAATCTCTGAGAACCTGAGGACTCATTGGTCATCAAATCATAGGTAAGGTTATTGAAGACAAAGTTACATTCAAGAAGTGAATATGACCACACATAAAGCACGAATGGATCAAGAATGGATGGCAGTGAAACGCCAGGTATTTCTAGTCTATATCTTTTTAGCATATATTTTAGGAAACTTAGGAAACATCATTTCTGTTAAAACATTCCTCAGAGTTTGAGTGTATTCTGAACACACTGTTATCCAACTATTACAATAGGAGAGATAACTTAAAGATTTTCAGGCATTACAAGTGGTTATTAAAGTTAAATTTGGTGGAGAACAGGAGCAGTGAGTGACTGTCAGACTTCAAAATATTCTTGCTATAAAAGTTAGTACCCGTGTTATATCTAAATGAAGGGTCAGCACAGTGAGAAGAGTGTAGAGTCTGGAGAATTAGAGAGACAAAGTCCATGAGAACTTACGAGGCATAAGGAGTAACAGATGCAAACATTGAACAAAGGAAAATTCAGGAGAGGATCTGAGCAGTTTTGTATATGAGCAGAGAGCTGGAAGACAGTCTGCAGAGTCATGAAGGGACCATCCTGGGGACAATGGTATTCCTTTCAGGCTCATTTAGGTATCCAGCTTCCAATCATTTAGATGTAACAAGAACTGTTCCATTGTTATAAAGTGAACAAAACAAATTTCTGCCTTTATGGCTTACGATTAAAAAAAAAGACAGACAAGGAAGAGGCAAGATGCAGGAGCAAAATATATAGGGCATTAGATAGAATTCAAATTTTTTGAAAAATGCAAAGTGAATTTGTGAGAATCACGATTAAGGAATGAGAATTTTCAGTTAGACTGGGCCATTCTGAAGAGTGACTGAGGAATAGTTTTGAAGATACCCTTTGGAACAACAACTATAACTATGTCAGGTTATAATATCAATGTGTCAGCAGAATAACAAGGAGGCTACTGTTACTGAAAAGAGAATGAATAAAGGAAGAATAAATGATGTCAAAGAAAGAGTAGTCACGAGGATCGCACAGGATCCCATAGGCTACTGAAGATGTACATCGCACAGTAGGTTGTCTCAGCTTGAGGAATAAGATGATATTCTGATATAATAGGATGAAATAGGATGAAGGGAAGGATCTGGTGAAAGCAGCAGAACAAACTAGAAACCTACTGAAGGGATCAAGGCCAAGGATGATATGTCAGACATGGTGGCAAGATACTGATCAAAGCCATTACAGAAGATACAAATGAAGGGACATATATTTATAGATTGTACTAATAGAATATTGGGAATAATATGACCCCTTTCCAGTGTGATCTAGAGAGTGACTGGAATCCCCATCAGGTTCACAGAGATAGAAAAATAAGCCTAAAATTCTTCTGAATTTACAAAAGACCCTAGACGGGTCACATGAGCAAAACAGGTGACAGGTGTGACAGGCGGTGCCACATTGGACACTCAGGTGGCATGGTTTAGGAGACAGGAAGGCAATCCGATATTTAGAACAAAATCTAAATTGAAAATACAAATTTTAAAGTAACTAACATGTGAGTGCTTTTTAAAGCTGTAGAAACTGAATTAAATTGCCAGGGTAATGAGTTTAGTCACAGGCAAAAAAGGGATTAAAGTAGTGTTATGACAAAGCAGGTGGCTATCAGAGAATGCTCTCATTAGTGTTATTGAAAGAATAAGTAGCACTTCCCTAGGCTCTGAGGTTTAAATCTGTAGTATACAAGTAACAAAACAGGCTATAGGATCATTTTTATCCTAGGCCATTTGCCAAATGTTTTGGGAACACTGCTCGTGAATTCTGCTTCTAATCAAACAAATGCTACTCTGTCCCTTCCCATGTAGGCATGGCAGACTTGCTTCATCACATAAGGTAGCCAAGAAGGCAGAAGGTATATTTGTTGGTAATGGGGGACAGGCAGATTCATGATCCTTTGTACTCTAGTCCACAATGTACTTGATCCTAGTCTGTTTCAGAAACCAGTCGTTAGTGCAACCCTACACTTAAGGGAGGAATGTAAATGGGGAGTAAATCCAAGGAGATAGAATCAGTAAAGTCCCTATCCTAAGTTGCCTAACACACAGCCCATATTAAGTAAACCATAAATATTACTAAAAGTACAGGAAGACATCAGTATTTCTATCACTTTATACTGATGAAGTGTGGTAGTGTCTCTCCTTGAGTCTGGAGCTAGGCAGGTGGCCTTTGTACAGTGATGGTACAGTGACAGTATATGACAAGAGCCATATATGTTTTTTGAAATGTTTCTGTGTTTCAAATTCCTATCCTCATGTTTTTGCATCCAGCACATAACCATTGGCCATGCTCTCTCTTCATTCCTTCTCTTGATTTCCTTTCTATGCTCCTAGAAATATTTTTCCCCTTCCGATTTACTTGATTCCTGACAATTCAGCTAAGAAGCATACTTGGGAGCTAGAGAGATGGCTTAGTGTTCTAAGACCCTGGCTGTTCTTCCAAAGACCCAGATTCAGTTCCCAACATCCACGTGTCTTCTCTCAACTCCCTGTAACTCCAGTTCTAGAATCTGACCACCTGTCACCAATGCACATAAAGAATAACATTAAATTTTTCAAAAGAACCATACTCAGTTTTACATGTTACTTGCTCTCAAGAAGTTGATTTACATTTTATTTCTAAGTCAGTACTCTTAATACCCACAGTCTACCAGCAACCAATTTACAATCTTCGGAGTCTCGTCAAAAGAGCCCCACATATTTGTTAAGGTGATATCATTAAAGACTTTGCTACTTTTGAACTAAATGGCTTTATCCATGTGACTTCACATAAATTAAAGAGAAACATTATTGAGGTTGTACTTTGTAAAAACCTAGCTATGACCACAGAATAAGGATCGCTTTATCACTGTATCTATAACTATACCTAGATAGTGTATGCATTCTCATGCAGTTCCTATAACGAGAGCAGGCATTCACATGCAGATGATAATGAATATACTTCTATTCTCTCACTAGCGGTTCTTCAACAGATGCAAGGAATCTCAATTTACTATAATCAATGCACTCCAGCAATTTACCTGGATAATATCACCATTTTTTCTTGATCTCTCAGAGTTGTTTTTTTTTTCTTTTTGACATATCCTTCTTGTCAGTTTCATGTTGTATACTTTTTCCAGGTGACCACTGCCAAAAGCCTAGATAATCTCTTCCCCAACATCTGGATCTGCCACCAAAGTTTATCCCTGTGCAACAGCTACACACAGATGCAAGCCTAATGATCCCTAATTACCTGGATGGCTATGCATTTGCCTCTCAGTTGGTGACAGATTGGAGGAAATTTTAAATAGAATACCCACATGTATATAATGTTTTTCATCATGCATATTTTAAACGAAATTTTTCTAAAAGTCTACTATAAAATTGTTGCCCACCCTTCAGTCACTGCCATTGCTAAGCAAAATGCGGAGGTGGGATTGATGTTAGTTTTCTATAGGAACATAAGGTAAGCAATTTAAAAGTCATCAATAGATTGTAAATTAAATGTGTAATTTAACCTGTAAGCATTAAATAGGAAGGTAGTTGCAGACTGGTGAAGCTTTGGCTGTGGCTTCTAAGAGAGCAGAGCTGCAAGACGTTATATTGCTGTGCATGGACCAGAAGGATCATTGTCCAAAGATATATACAATAGTTGTGTCCTCATAAAATCATCTATCTAAAAGGACATATGAATTTTTCTACATTTTTAAAAATTATACCTGGAGGGGAAAAACTGCTTGTTTTTCCCAAGGACCAGTACTGAAATGTAAAGAAGTTTGGGTAAAATTGATTATTCCTCTTTAAAGAAAAATAAAGAATAGTTGCACAGAAGTTTAGTAAACTGTATGATGTCTATGGCCATTATAAAACAATACATGATATTATATAAAAACAAAATATATTATGAATATCTAGACATAGTGTAATTGACAAGAAAAATGTCCTAGTTCCATCCGTTTGCCTAAGAATTTCATGGAACTAGAAAATATCATCCTGAGTGAGGTAACCCAGTCACAAAAGAACACACATGGTGTGCACTCACTGATAAGTGGATATTAGCCCAAAGGTAGAAATACCTGGAAAAATTCACAGATCATATGAAGCCCAAGAAGGAAGACAAAATGTATATGCTTCATTCCTTCTTAGAAGGGAGAAAAAATATTCACAGGAGGAAACGCAGGGATAAAAAGAGGAGCAGGAACTGAAGAAAAGGTCCTCCAGAGACTGCCCTACCTGGGGATCCATCCTATATGCAACACTAAACCCAGTTACGATTGCTTAATGCCAAGAACTGCTTGCTGACAGGAGCCAGATATGGGTGACTTCTGAGAGGCGCTGCCAGACTTCTCCTGATACAGATGAGGACGGTTGCAGCTAATTATTGGACTGAACTTTGGACCCCAATGAAGGAGTTAGAGAAAAGACTGAAGGAGCTGAAGAGGTTTGCAACCCCATAGTAAGAAAAATATCAACCAACCAAACCCAACAGAGCTCCTAGGTACTAAAACACCAAACAATGAGTACACATGGAGGCACCCATGACCTCAGCCTCATATGTAGCAGAGGATGGCATTGCTTAGCATCAGTGGGAGGAAAAGCCCTTGGTCCCATGAAGTCTTGTTTCCCCAATATAGGGTAATGCTAGTGTTGAGGTTGGAGTTGGTAGGTGGGAGTGGGAGCATGCTCATAGAAGCAGGGGGAGGGGAAAGGGGTATGGGAAAGGAGGGAAAGGAGGCAACCTTTGAAATTTAAATACATAAAATATCCAAGAAAAATAAAATTAGTTTTTAAAAAAGAAAAAGGCCCTGTGATATCGCTGCTTTTAAAAAATAGAATCTTTCACTTTGTATAAGATCCTTGAAGTCCCCCTTTGCTTTACTAGCTGATATTAACATTAAAGGATTTTTTCTAGATAAATCTAAGTTTAGATTTCTGCCTCATTGATTGCATCACCAACGAAGAAATAAAGTGGTTTCCCAAGTGCTAATGGCTTTTTTTTTTAAACCATCATTCCTTTCTCTCCTGGGACATCTAGCAGAGATTCTGAACTCTCTCTTCTATCTTTGTGTTTCACTGAGGACTTGAATCCATCGTTTTCCAAAATCTGTGGATTTTATTGCCAATCTTTCGTCTAACCTTTATTTTTTACTTTTCTCTAATTACTGTAGCTTAGTGCTTATGCAAGGAGATTTTGAAGCCAGTGGAATATATATTCATGTTAGATTTTACATTTAAGTTCATGTTAAAATCTGGGCAAAGTAGTTAGAGTCCCTTAGCTTCCAACTTTCATTCTTAAAATGGTGTAATAATATATGTGGATTTAGGATCGTTGATTTATATTGCATTAAATTTTTAAAACAGAGGGCAGAAGTGGTTAAGCAATAACAGCAAGAAGACTACAAAGATGGTGGTGGTACTGAAAACAAACAACTGCTGACACTTAACAGCAAGGGAATTCTGTTCACATAAATCAGAAAAGAAATCAGACAAGAGACTGAAATGGAAACCACTGTTGCATACAGAGTTGCCCAACACTAAGTCGCAACTGTATCTTGATTAGAGCGAGCCTCTAAATTTCCATTAAAATACAAATTCAGGTTAGAATTCTTTGGATATTCTTATGCATTTTTTGATCAAAAGTATTGATTTTTTTTTTTTTTGGTTCTTTTTTTCGGAGCTGGGGACCGAATCCAGGGCCTTGCTCTTCCTAGGCAAGCGCTCTACCACTGAGCTAAATCCCCAACCCCAAAAGCATTGTTAAAAATGACAATATATCACTAATATTACTACCAATGAGAACTGTGGATACAAATTCATTGATGGCAATGACTCCTGCGAAAGAAGACACTTACACATCTTTACAGTTGTGTCTTTGTCGATGTCTTCTTCATTTGTAAATGTCTCTTTTCCCTGGGTTAGTGTGAATGAGTGATATCTGTTGATGGATTGTATGATATATCTTTATTGCTCATGCAAATGTTGAAATGAGTCATGACATTTTTTTCCATTCCTTCCCTAAATGCTTACTTTCTCCAATAGCTCCGGCTTTTTGATTTTTTTTGTTTGTTTTCACAAAAAAAAAAAAATGATGGACCTTTTTTTTCTGTATTTTGTTTTTTTGTTTTGTTTTGTTTTGTTTTGTTTTTTGGTTGGTTGTTTGGTTGGTTGGTTTTGTTCTCTGAGGATGCTGGATAGAAGTAAACTCCTGCAGCATTTAGTTGCATCTTCTATCTTGATGCTCACACAGAAGAAGAAGACTTATATTCAGATAAATCCAGAGGACTAGCACGATGAATATGGCTCCTGCGGTGCACAGACTCCAGCTTATAGGGCACCAACATTAACTCCAGTCTTCGTCTCAGCATCGTAAGTCTGCCACACTGCACCCCTGTGGTGATGATAAGCAGACATATAAATCGTACAACTCTAATTCAGCCTAGCAAAAACACTCAGCTGGTGAGTGGAAATGTGTGTGCTACTTCGCTGCCCTCAGTTTCCTCTGCTAAGTTTAGGCTATGGCAGCCAAGGCTTCCTTGGACAGCAGAAACGTTACAAGGGAGGTGGAAGAGGCTTCTTGGGGTCAGACCTGACATTAGAGAGCAAAGTAAACAATAGATGGGAAGCCATCTGGTTGGTTCATCACTGAAAGAGGAAGGCTTAATTTAAATGGAGCAATATACATGGCATCCTACCAGAGGAAACTGAAGCCTGGAAGAATCAATAGACTTGCATATAATCATTTGACCCACCTTTGTTCTTCCCCAGTTTAAGCCTCAATGATGGATAACCTGTCAAGGGTTAGCATGCTGATGGGAATAAATTTGGCTGAGGAAGCTGAAGAAGATAGGTGGGAACTGTACTATAGCTGTGTGCTGGAAATACTCACTTAAGTTATTATAGTTTGCTGGAGGCCTGGTGAGAGTGCCCAGGCTTCTTGGCAGGACACCTAGCCCACGTGGAACTTCAGATTGTGAAAATGATTATATCGTCAGTGTCACATGAGCTAACATCTTCCTTGCTTGCGATCAATCCGATCTCCAAACTGCACTGAGAACATGGCCTAGGTCATAAACCACTGCTGTGGTTTTGTGAGGGTGATGATCAGGGAATTCATCCTTATCACAGAGCTGAATTTGAAGTTTTCAGTGATTATTATTAAACTATTCTTGAAAAGAGTAGGGCGGTCCAGCAAACAACACTATAAAATCAAGCTCAAAATGTCAGTGTCGGCAGTTAAGAATATAATTCTTTGGAAAATGACATTTTAAAGTCTGGATTCAGAAAGGAAGACCTCCTCCCCAGTTCTGAATGGGGAGTTCCATGTGAGGAACGAAGGGAATCCTGATATCCATAAGAAAATGGGAGGTTTTTTCCTATGGAGAATAATTGCTTAAGCATCAAGGAAGATGGAGAAGGGGAAAGTAGACAAAGGGCATATAGGGAAACAAAAGCATCCCGAGACACTGAAGCTTTTTCTGCAGTCACTGTTACCTGTGGTAGTTAGTTCTCTATTGCTACAGTAAAGCAACATAACCAAAAGCAATTTATTCAAGTGCTTGAGGATCGTATAGCTTTGGGGGGATGAGTCCATCATGGCTGGAAAGCCTGGCAGCATTGGGGATGGAGGCAGAATCAGGAAGCTGAGGTATCGCATGTTTTCCTGGAAGCATGAATGAGGGAATAAATTGGAGGTGGAGTGGGGCTACACACACTCACAGCCCGCCCTCAGTGACATTCTTTTTCCAGAGAGGCAACATCATCAAAACTTTCAAAGGCAGTAAGTCTCTGAAAACACAAAGGCTGAACCAAGGATTTATTTTACAAATATGTTTGCTATTAATTTCATGAAACTGAAGAAAGAAAATTATTCAGAATGAACAAACATATAATCATCCATATCCTTGTGCATATTTGTAAATTCTTATGAATTATTTTAGCAAGTAAGGAAGGCATGTTTAATCTGAGGTTCTATATTCCTTTTATGGGGTAAAAAAGAAAAGCCCTTGTTATTGTGAGCTCCTACATCAGACAGATGATAGGCTGAATATTGAGATCTCATTGTTAATAGCACCTTAACAATAACACAAAATCCAGCAAGTGGTTCAAGCAGAGTGAGAACTCAAATTTATCTCTGAGAAAACGAGGAGAAAAAGTGTTACAAACATGTGCCATACCTATTTTCAAATTCTGCAAACTAGATAGAGATATTCCTTGACTTCTGACTTGTAGGAATACAAGAGAAAAAAGGTGGGACCTTTTAAGGGCAGAAAAGTCTATTGGAATTTATAGATGGTATATTTTGGACCCTTAAAAAACTAAAGGTTTTAAGAGGAGCAAGCAATGCCCTATTTAACATTTTATATGTAGCATAAATTGTAGAAGTAGGTACTGTGATTCTGTGGCCACTCTGTACATTGAGGTGTTCACACATAGATTCTATTACTTAGTGAGATTTTGCCAGAATGCCAGTGTCATCCCCTGGTAAGACATGACTCTCAGGAAGATGCAATAATATTGGCAGTACACACAAAGATCAAATCAAGAGTGGTATAGAGATAACTTATTTAGTGCCAGAATATGGGATCAGCATAGAGACATAAGGACCAATTTAATACACACACACACACACACACACACACACACACACACAAACACACACACACACACACAAGTTAGACATACAGAGTCTTAACTTTGCTTTCTAGTGCTAGGATTAAATACTGTGAGTAAATGCAACTTGAGAGGGAAAGTTTATTATTTTTTTTATTTAATCCTGCAGCTCATAATCCATCATTCATGAAAGTAAGGGAGAAAGAAGCCACACTGAAGGATAATGCTCATTAACTCATTTTCTCTGCTTTCCTGGACACCCAGGACAATTATCCCAGAGATGGTACCACATTCACTGTACTAGATTGTCTAATATCAATCATAAATCCATAAAATGCACCATAGCTTTGCCAATAGACCAATCTATAAAGAAATTTTTTTCAAGTAAGGTAACCTCTTCCGAATTGATAATAATTTGGGTCAAGTTGACATAAAACTAGCCAGTGTTTGCGCATGCATACACAGATACACACACACACACACACACACACACATTCACACATGCAAGTATACATATGTACACACACATGCACAAAACCTTCTTCTTGTTTTATAATAAACAATATATAAATGGACTACATCATCATGCTACCTATTGTCAAAGCTTGACATTTGTATTCTGAGCCCATTATGCTTGTGATTTGTTTGCCATCATATTACAAAGGAAGCTTCAGTATGACTTCTATAGAAACCATGACGTGTCCTTATTATAGTAAAGACATAACACTAGAGACTGCAGGAAGCATGTGTGATGGCTTCCTGAGAATTTCTCCATTGTGTTAGAAATAGTCTTACTGACAAAAGTTGTGTCAACATTCACATTTTCACATACCCTAAGTTGTGGGAATCTCTGATTACAGTGTTGTGTTTGATGTCCTCCATATTGACTAAACTACTCAAATCATAATATGTCTTTCAGTTTTTTCTCAGTTCAAAGCCAATTTTCCTACTATGAGAAAGAGATGGATGCAAGTACTATATTTTATTTTTGCTGAAATTATAAACGGAGACAAAACCAAACCATGACTTTTCTAGTTAGTACCCTTTCAGGGCACGGAAGGATCATCATTTCAAGTCACTGCCATTTCTGTAGTTTCTGCTTCAGTGATATGGGGAGGATGATTGTTTCCTTCCTAAAGAGGAAACAACAGCATCTGGTATACCTTTGGGGAGACATGAGCATTTCTTGCTGAAAATGGAAGATCCTGTTGAGTGTAGGAGCACCATGTTCCTGTTTCCCTTGTTTCAGAGAGCTGACAGACTAGTATTGCACTACCATTTTGTCCGAGAAGCATCTTAGTGAAGCTTTCCCATCCAGGAAAAAACCAACTAGGCAACCATAGCCAACTAAAAAAAAAATGAATGTTTTCTGTGTCGCTTTATAGCATGTCCTCAACGGGTACAACATTAGTAAGCTTTCTCTACGTGTGTACAGTACTCTACGTGTGTGGGCAGAATGCCCCACAAGTTCCAAAACACAACTGCAGGCTTACAAGCTTGTGGTTTATTTTAGCTTGTGGTGATGGAGTAGGTTCCAGCAGGTAATGTGAGATGGAGCTAAGCAATTCACTTCATGCCAAGGTGAAACACAAGGAGAAGAATCCAGGGTCTTCATTTCACTCTTGAGGGAACTACCCCAGGGATCCAACGACTTCTTTGGATTATTAATGATTCTCTCACCTCCCAGTGTTGCCATCATCTACGGGGTACTCGGTGAGTAACATAATAGCATTTTAGTACCAGGAAGAAGGCTCAGAGGGTAAAAGTACCTTGTGGTAAAGCCTGACAATTGAGCTTGATTCCTGGAACCCTCGTGATTTTAGGAAGAAAAATTATGCAAGTTGTCCTCTAAACTCAGAATGAACACAGGGTGTGATAATGCATACCTACCACACAATGCACTCACATGCGGGCAAACACAGCGTAAATAAGTTTTTAAGAAGCAAATTGGCATCTAAAAGACATATAAGCCATCTAAAACTATGGGTATAGGTGAGTTTTTTGAGTAATTCATAGAATCTATAGGTTCACTGTGATAAGAGTACTGGACAGTCAGAATAGTCGCACTGCCAAACAGCATCCATTTGCAAACATTTTTGAATAATACTGGTAAAGTGATAGTCAATAATTGTTTCGTTCCTAGATATCTGAAGGCCCTAATTGTAGGGTCTTGGTCTGAGGCATGATGTAAGTAGAATCTAAATTAGCAAGAAAAGAATAAAGAGGAGACAATCAACTGAGAGAGATTAGCATGAGTTTGTACAAACTCGGAGATGTAAGAGAAACCATGTTTTCTCAGGCATTTCCACTAGTCCAGAGGTCAGATGATATGCTGTTTGATCCTGAAATTCTTTTGATAGTTAAAGCTTTACCTAGGAAAAAAACACATATGCAGAGGTATCATGTATCATATATACGTATGAATCATGCATTTATGTATAACTTGATCTTGTCCAATACATCAGTTCTTAAATGGTTTATGCTTGAATTCAATGACAGCAAATCATATTTAGGAGTCTTTCTTTAGAGTGTACTTATAGTTATTTATTCTGTGAAGGAATATACAAAAAGTGTGTTTTCTGTTAATGAGGTAAACTTACTTCGTGAAGTGAATTCTCAGCCTGATAATGGTTAACTTTAAAATCGAATTGAGTTACAGAAATTGATAGCATAAGCATCTGCAAATAGATTTTCACCTTGAAATAAGTGTGCCGATGCAACCCACATGGGTTGGTGTGTTCTAGGATCCATAGTGGATACACTACAAACGTTAGTCCCTGATATCTCACCACACAAGCTAAGCACGTGTTTCCCACTCTACAAACATCAAAGCATTGACTAGGAACATCACTGGTACATGTTAGAAACAGAATCCGAATCCAGAACACCAAGATGTACTACCTACGGCATTCGACAAAGGTGTACTTTTAATAACATATCCTTTTATATATGGCAATGAGCCAGTACTGGGACAAATTTACATTCTGTTTCCTTTCTCTCTAAAGGTCCTTCTTTTGTCTTTCCTTCTTGTTCCTTTTAATCACCCCTCTCTATTTTTTTTTTACTACTCATTGAGACTGATAAATTTAAAGCCCTTATTTCTCTTTAGTAGGACTTTTTGCACCTCATTTCCTCTGTCTCTCCTGATTGATCTCTCCTCCCCTGATTGCCCTCTCATCATCTCTGGTCTGTCTCACTAAGCTCGATGCTTCAATCATAGAATCTGCCTCTAATGACCACCTTCAGGAATCTTACCAGGCCGTCAAGTTACAGGATTGAGATACATTTCATCTTTGACTAGAATCTTTATTTTGAAAACCAGTGACCTTTTTGCATGTCCTTGACAGTGGGTATTGGGCATGAAAATCTGTCCCTCTATTCGAAAAATATAGATTTAAAGTATAGATTTGATTTGGTCCCTTTTTTGATTATTTCAAGTGGAATTAGCTCATTATTTTCTCCCTTTCAAGTAAAAATCATAAAATGAAACCCACATATTGTTTTCTTAATCATGGGGAAATATTTATGTGCACCATGGAAACCTCATACTAAGAAATTGGAAGAGAATCATAAATGGTCAGAACTGAAGTATCCTTTTCTTTTTCATGAAATATGTACTGTCAAGTAGTATTAACAAAGTTGCTTCAAAAGCACTCAGGTAGTTTATTTTGAGTGAAAAGTAACTTCATTTTTTAAGTGCTCTGTTTGATAAAGTTCAAGCGTTAGAGGTTCCTATTATCTCCTGGTCAAGATAGAAGCAAGTGATTCTAGTAGATAACTTTCAACACACAAACAAAACAACAGTGTAAGAATAATTAAATCAAAAGTCTCCCACATCCAGAGCATGAATCTGGTGCCGCTTCAATTGACAGCTTTACACTTTTAAGTGTAAAAATCATCTAGCAGACAGGACTTTGAAATGAACCACAGAATAGTAGGGTGCGAAATCTGTTAACATTCTCCATCATTAGCAAATGCTCCCGCTTGAATTTTTTTGGTTGTTGGCGTGGTTTTATGTTGACATTCTACAAAAATAAAGAGTTAAAAGATATTCTTTAACTGTGCACTGCACTTGAGATACATGTAAAGGAACTATACAAGAGAAAGGGAATTCAAAGGCAAGAAGGCAGCTAAAAATCTATTAGCTGGATAAGAAGACATGGTTTTCATTCTTTTACAAATACAAGGACAAAGAGTGGAGCAGGGACTGAAGGAAAGGCCATCCAGAGACTTCCCCATGATCTGCCCCTTATGCAGGCACCAAACTCAATCACTATTGCCAATGCCAAGAAGTGGTTGATGACAGGAACTTGATATGGATGTCTCCTGAGAACCTCTGCCAGAGCCTTACTGACACAGATGAGGATACTTGCAGCTATCTGACTGAGCACAGGGACCTTAATACAGGAGTTAGGGAAAAGACTGAAGAAGCTGAAGGGATTTGAAATCCCATAGGAAGAATAACAATATCAACCGACCCAATCCCCCAGAGCTCCTGGGGAATATACCACCAACCAAAGAGTACACATGGAGGAACCCATGGTTCCAGCCACATATGTAGCAGAGGATGGCCTTGTCTGGCATCAGTAGAAGGAGAAGCCCTTGGTCTTGTGAAGTCTTGTTTTCCCAGTGTAGGGGAATGCAAGGGTGTTGAGGTGGGACTGGGTGGGTGGGAGTCGGGGCATCTTCATAGAAGCTTGGAAAGGGGAGGGGAGTTGGGAGAAGGAGAGAAAGCAATAACATTTGAAATGTAAATGCATAAAATACCCAATAAAGAAAGGATGAAATGGTACTAATAGCCAAAATTCAGTGCATTAAACTATGAATTGGGTGTGCGTACTGCTGGTATATCATTTTTACTTCTAATGCTGCAGGAACTTTTTGAAGGAGGACGTACCAGCATCCTTTGTTTGAAGCTCCGTGTGGCTGTTTTGTTACAGAACACTCTTGACCTTGAATGCCATTTTGATTGTTTCTCTACTTCCTTCAGAGCTTTGAAAAAGTATCTGAAAACACACACACACACACACACACACACATATACATATATATATACATATATACATATATATATATATATATATATATATATATATATATATATATATATATCGTCTCCATCCTTTGCAGTGTCAACCTTCAGAGCCAGTGTCTCTGCAGAATTTAATTTGTTTGGTTGGTTAGTCTTGCTTTGCTTGGTGGTGTTTGCTATTTTATCATTTACCAGAGAAACTAAAATATTTTACATTCAATGATATAAAATTAAACTTATTATTATAAGGATAAAAAGTCCTTAAGCATATTTAATCATGTACAAAGAGTGGGCAAAAAGAAAGATAGTTGAAGTTTTTTTTAAAAAATGTAGTAAATTTTCTAAAAATGTATCATAGGTTTTATAGATTGATATTTGAAAGAATATATTGTACTGACTTGTAATGAGCTAGAGAATAAATGAACAAGAGCTGTGAAGAGAAGGTATTTGGTTTAGTGTCTGAAAATATGGAGAGAACATCAAAGTTTGTATCTCCCTCAATCACCATTTTAAATTCAGGAAATTACATGCAGTTGTGGCACTCTGAGCAGATGGTGCCTGGCTGAATCTTCCCACCACATGTGTTTTATTAGGTGAAGATGGCAACTTTGTAGTTTGAAAATGTAGAAGTCGTCAATGGAGTGATCGGTTTTCTATGTATCTGCAGGTATACTGTACTTGACCTCTTGTTTTTATGAGCTCCTTACAGAGCCCTGCTTGCACTGGAACTCTGCTCTTACAGTCACCCAGGACAGCCCTTTTGCACTGAGTACCAGAACCATACTTAGGAGCCAACATCATAAACTTGTACACAGCCCCCGTGTCATTTAAGCTATGAATGACACAACAGACTGGTTGGTGTTAATTACTCAGTCTGTTTCAGTCCAGGTTCTACACCACAGTTTTTAAGTATTGAATAATATATATACTAAATATATTTTTAAATGCTTAATCAAAATATACTAAGGATTTCTCTAGAGATGACCCATGAGCATGTTATCACTTCTTTAACAAAATACAACAGGTCATGTAAATTTAGGGTCTCAAGGAATCCCCATTCTTTGTTACAGAAAATGGCATTGTGATAAATACAGTATCATTTTCTGCATGCCTGCAATGGATCCTTGATGACTTTACTTTGCTGACATTGTAGCATACATGAGCATCAAGTATAGCTCCTTAGATTTTTCTTTTACTTTTTCTGGATTTGCCCCACATGTAACAACTGTACCTTTCAAATATTTGTGATATTTAGGATCTTCCCTGAATCCTCTACACCCAGTCGCTGACAGGGAGACGCACTGAGTTGAATAGCTGGAGTCAGACCATGTTTTATGTTACTCTTGGTGCCCAGTGACAAATTTTAATTCTTGTAAAACAAAACTTCTGCATTTGTGGCTTCAGTCAAAGTGATAAAAACTTTTACAGGCCAAATGAGGCATGGCAAAGTGGGAGAAAGACAAAGGCTTGCTGTTCACAGGGAGAAAATTATCCTTTTATAAATATATGAGGATCGCAGAAAGAAGACCTAGAGGTTATGAGCATTCCAAGCAGAGGAAAGACTTAAGAGACAATGAAGATTTTGCATTTGACAGAAGCTTAAATTAGTCATTTTAAATGTCACGCTATAGAATGTCCTAGAATATGAGTAAACAAGTTAATTAGCATGATTTTATTTGTCTCCCAAATACAGGCAAACAAACTGTGATTCTAAAGGTAGAAATAAAGAAGAAGGAGAGGGGGAAGCATCTGTTTATCTCTCTTAATCCCAAATTTCTTGATCTGGGGCCTGTCAGTGTTGCAATGTCCCTTGCAACGTGTTCATTGAGAGATGAAACCAATCGGCATCAAAGGATTAACATTGACATTAACCACTTTTTGGCATCTCACCTCCTTTTAGTTTGAACTTGGAATCTCCTCCATGTACAGACCACTAATGAGAAAATCCTTGCTTATGAATTCGGTTCAGAATGGGAGCAGTATCCCCCCCCCCGCCTCCTTCTGCATAATGTCTGCTTTGAAGTCAGGCAGTCCAAGAAAATGATTGATCTCACCCAAGTTCATAACTTTTTCAAAGTACTGCCGATATCATTAAATTTTAATTAACCCTTTGAGCTCCTTCTATGATGTAAAGGATGAGGGAACATCAAAGGCCCCTGTCTTGGAGCAGCAGTGGCATCTTTTGCACCCATAAAGCTTTTTAGAGGGTATCTCAGATGCAAATATTTCAATGGGGTCTCCGACTTATGATTTGTGGGGTGTGTGTGTGTGTGTGTGTGTGTATGTGTGTGTGTGTGTGTGAGAGAGAGAGAGAGAGAGAGAGAGAGAGAGAGAGAGAGAGAGACTTTGCTATGATGTTCCAGAGGTAGAGATAAAATCTATTGTTATATTGTTAGCCCTTCAAAGCTGGTTGTTTTAAGTATTGCCATGTTAAGGACTTAGAAGTGGTTTATATTTCCATCTCTAGTTACAAAAAAAAAATCATTGTAATCAAAGCATCTGTTTAAAATGTCACTCTTCAGCTTCTCGGGTTTTGTCCTTCCATGGGTCTCATTCATAATTAATTACACTCCCAACTTACGACCTAAGATGTAATGTTATTTTGCATGCCTTTTTGGGTAGTGACAGTTACATTAAAAAGCCTGCTGGATTAGCAGCCAGGAAGAGTGGACAGCCCGTGTAGGCTGTTGAGAGTGGTGGAATTCGAGGCAGCAAACATAACAAGATAAAGGAGAACCTTTGTCTGGCAACATGAGCAAGTGCACACTGAGTTCCACCTTTGCCAGCTGGGATTTAAGGCGGAGTCATCGTTCCCACCAAAAGCGAGTTCTAACAGAGCAGCCTCAAGCTTCATGCTGTGTGTTCCTTACCCCAGTTGAAATAAATTTTTAAATATTTCTCACAGGCTCGCCTATACAATAAAGTGCACTAATTCGCTTTTTACTAATCATTGTGTTCGTTGACATCTCAAATAATGTCCCATTTCCCCGTTACCCCTCCACAAGCTCTCCATCCCACAACCTTCCTCTCTCCTCCCTTCCCTTCGCCGCTATGTGGGTGCTGCCCGATCCTCCCCCTCTCTCCCTCCCCAACCCACCAGCATCTCCCTATGCTGGGGCATGAAACTTCCACAGAGCCAAGGGTGTCCTCTCGCACTGATGTCAGACAAGGCCATCCTGTGTTACATATGTATCTGGAGCCATCGATCCCTTCCTGTGCACTCCATGGCTGGTGGTCTAGTCCCTGGGAACACTGGGTGGTGCGACCAGCCGATGTTCTTCCTATGGGGTTGCAATCTCCCTCAGCTCCTCCAGTCCTTCCGTCAGCTCTCCAACAAGGGCAATAATTCATTGTATGATGAGAAAAAAAGAGGAAGGGAGACAGTTATAGCAACCTACATACTGATGGAGGTGTCTCAGGTAACCATTTAAAGTCAAGATGTTTGCACACTTCAACAAAAAATAACTAGACCGTCTGCAGCTACAATGTTCCTTGCACTTGTCTACTTTTCTATCCTCTTTATGAAATTTAAATGAGGCAATGTACATAAATGTTCTTTTGAAACAACATTCTCTTATGGTTATTAAGACTTAAGTAATTTTTCACTAATCATTCGGATTCATGAAATGTTGGTTAAACGGGTTTTCTTTCTTCTGGCAGACTTCCTCCTTCCCATCCCTCTTTGACTCAGACTGAGTATCAGCAGCCCCAGTTTTCCCTCTGACAAACTGTGTGAAGGACAAGAGAAGTGATGGAAGCTCTGATTGCCTCACTTCTTTGGAAGAGACGATATGCTCATTCCCAAGGCCCAAACGCACATTTGCCCCTGTGGGGTCACTTTAATCAAGGCATTATCGCAGATGATGCGTGTCTACCAAAATGAGATTCTGTGACCTTCTGAAATGAACATGATCTGGCCTTGCATTGGGGATGTCTGGCTTAGCGGGCTTTGTGTTTATGAGATTTAAATTAAACTTGCATGGATTATGAGGAGAGATTTCAACAGTTTTATCGCACGATTTTAAAAAGTTGATAGTTTTCCTGTGGAATAGAATTTTATAACTGGTTGGATTGAAGGTAATTATAACAGGATGCTATGATGAAAACATCAAATCGGTACCCTGATAATAAAATTGTTGTTTTAAAGTGACATATGTCCTATATGAAAAATATATGATTGTGTTGATATAAACAATGCTTTCAGTGTTGATGTATATTTCCCTATACATCAACCCAAGAGAATCCTGGGTAAATTGAGAGGTATATAAGCTCCAGAAGTTGGCAAAAATAATAAAAATTAAAATTAAAATTGTGTAGGAAAGAGAAAATAATTCATATGGCAAATTCAGTGCTCTTAAGTATGTCAGCCAATAGATTTCTTTACAGTGACAGCCATCATTTTGTATTCTTTATCTCTGTTGCCTCCATTTCTTTCAAATTATTAACCATATAAAAGTTATTATATGTTTTTTCACAATAGAAGGTAAGAATGATTACCATGGACCATTGTTCTAGGTTGCTTTAAAAGCATCAAAACATCTTTAATAAGAAATGTATTCAAAATAAAGCACCGGCAAGCTAATTCTTAGAATAGCACATGTTTGGAAACTACCCCTACAAAGGATTTGTCTTAAATCTAAATTCAATTTACATATATAACATGAAATAAATTAGGGGCTCACAGTGAATTGAGTTTAAAATAGATTTGTATAGATTATGAACATATGGCAATCTGTGAATGTAATGGCAAATTTAGTCGAAGTAAAATTACACACTTTTCTTCCTTTTCTTTCTATCAAAGGGTAGCATGTAAGGATAGCAGTTACAATTTTATAGAATAAAATCAAAGTCTGAGTTATGATAATAATTCTTTACTTGTTCTGTGTCCTACATATTCCCAAATACTCAACAGCTACCAGAAGGGAAGACAAGGCTGTGTGTGCTGAGGACAACTTCCTATCTGGATTAAACAATGCCCTAGATTAAGAGTTATGGTGCGGGGAATAAAAAATAGTGAGAGGCAGCCAGAAAATCTGTGTGGAGAAGAGTAATATCTTACTTAAATGTCTATTATTTTGATTATTATTTCTAACCTACATACAGACTGAGTTTCTGAATAGTTAAATATCATGGCACAAAACAAACTATAAATATAATAAAAGTAAGATTAAAAATTCTTTTTTGTAAGTGTATGAATAGGTATTTATATGTGTGATTGTGATATATATTTTTTATGTGCCCAGTTGTTCAGAAGTACAGATTTGTGTACTCATTCAAGGATGTTGCAAAACAACCTTGGGTGTCCTGCTCTATGTCGTTCTGCATGATTACTTTGAGTCACAAACATTCCTTGTTGAACCTGGAGGTAGGCTGGTAGCCTGACAACTCCAGAGACCCTTCTATCTCTCTCTACCTCTTATAGCACTGGGTTACAAGCATACTTGTCTATATCTAGCTCTGTCAAATATACAGTGGGAACTAAGCACCTTATCATTCACACCCAATGCTGCTGCCCACTAAGTCATCTTACCCAAATTTTACTTGGTTTAATTTCAGAGAAATTTTTATTCATCTGTATAGAATTTGTTTATTTCATTAGTGAGTTCCTAATATGTTCACCCAGACCCCATTCTCAATGTTATCTAGTCTTTGGGGTGAGTTACAGGACATTAAATGATAGAAACATAAGTTTTGTCTTCACATCTTTCCTAACAGCACATGGACACTGACGTGGATCGTGTCATCCAAATGAAACTCAGTGTAACTCCTAGATCAGACAGAAGGTCCCAGCACCCCTCCTCTATTTGATCATTGAAATCATTTCAGAGATGTAACTGTAACTGGTCCTGCGTCAATCACCAACTCCACCCCAAGGACAGTGGCATTATCAGAAACATATATCTCCTTCTGACATGGTAGTTTACCTTTTGCTCAGATTTCCCGAGATTCGGAAACTCCCTTCTGACGGTAAACTCACTCAGGATCAACCATAGTCATGAAAGTATACTTCACAAGATAACAGACATCCTAGATCAAATCATGTCAGAAGCAAACATATTTCTTCCAGTTACAAAGGGTAAATGAAACTACTACCATAGCTTTTCTCACATGAATCTCTACTGTTTTTAAAATGTTGTTAATTCTCAGAAATAATGCTACAATTTGACTATACATCTTATGGTTTAGTTGGCTAAGAACACGAGGGAAAAGGTGCTAGAGATGAAGGCCAGGCCTTTACTCTATCAACACGTGCTTTATCATTCAGCTGCATTCCAATTCATTTTATTAAAAAGCATAATTCTTTGTCAATGGCTTTGATTTGTACTTTAATGAATCCCATTTTCTTTTAAAAATACTTATTCACACTACATCCAAATATTAGCCCCTATCTTCTACCAGTAGCCCCTCACACTCTTCCCATTGCCCTTTCCCCAGAGGAGAAACAGGATCCCTCCTCTGGCTATAACCCTCTTCCTCCAAGCACATAAAGTCACTGGTAGATCTTCCCCCAACTGAGGCCAGACAAGGCAGCCCAGTTAGGGATATGGGATCCACTGGCAGGGAACAGATTAAGCGACATTCCTCACTTCAGGTCTTGGAGGGCCTGCATGAAGATCACACGGCTTATTTGCTACATGGGGTGGGGGTAGGTCCAGCTCCTGTCTACTCTTTGATTGGTGGTTCAATCTCTGGGAGCCCACACAGATCCAGGTTAGTTTTATTCTGTTGGTCTTCTTGTGGAGTTCCTATCCTCTTCAGGTACCTCAATCCTTACCCCGAACTCTTCTATAATACTCTCTGAAGTCCATCTATTCTTTGGATGTGGATCTCTAAATCTCTTTCCATTGGCTGCTGGGTGGAGCCTCTCAGAGGACATTTATGCTAGACTCCTGTCTGCAAGTATAATAAAGTATCATTAATAGTGTCAGGGGTTGGTTCTTGCCTACAGGATGAATTTCAATTTGGCCCAGTCATTAGTTGACCTTTCATTTCATCTTTATCTCTGCTCTACTGTTGTCCCTGCACATCTTGTAAGCAGATCACATTTTGGGTCAATGTTTGTGGATGGTTTGCTGTCCTCAACCCTCAACTGGTTATCCTGCCTGGGTACAGGAAGTGGCCACTTCAGGAGCCACATCACCCACTGCTAGGAGTTTCAGCTAGAGTTGCCCCATGGACACTGTAGGTATATACCCAAAAGATGCTCCATCGTTCCATAAGGATGCTTGCTCAACTCTGTTCATAGCAGCTTTTTTCATAATATCCAGAAACAACATAGATGTCCCTCAACTGAAGGATAAAGAAAATATGGTTCATTTACACAATGAAATACTAACTACTCTGCTACTAGAAACAAGGACATAATTATTTTTAGGCAAAGGAATGGAACTAGGTAATATCATCCTGAGTGAGGTAACTCAGGTACAAAAGGAGATTCATGGTATATACTCACTGATAAGTGGATATTAGTCATACAGTACATGACAACCACACTCTAATCCATAGGTCCAAAGAAGTCATATAACAAGGAGGGGGTAAGGGAGGACGGTTGAACCTTTCTCCTAAGGGAAAATAAAATGGCTAACAGAAATGGGAGGGGGGAACTGACTGGAGAGGGAACAGGGAAAGGATTGGGGTGGAGGGGATCAGATGTAGGGAGAGCAGGGGAGAGAAAACAGAAATCTGCAGGGGCAAAGCAATCTATAGGACATTTCAGAGACCTGGGATGTGGGGAGAACTCCATTCTCTTAACCAAGTCGAAGGCACTTTATTATCATGAAGCAATCCTGATAATGCAATACAGTTTAAGATGGTGTCATCCAGGCCTTGTTCTTCTACACACATAGACACTCATAAATACACATACACACACATACACTTAAACGCACATGCATATGAATACACACTCATAGATATACAAACACATATAAATGTATACACATACACATATACACAGGTCTTATTACATTTATCCCCAAATTTCGATCTGATACTATAAAACATCAGGCCACATACTGTGTCACATGGTGAAATCTAAGCCTACTGTCTAAGCATTTAAAGTCATTTTTTGTATCATTGGAGATGGACAGAGGGTGAGGATCGTATGAAGCAAATAACTTCTGTGGAGGCTAGAAGAAAAGCAGATAAACAGGTTTCATTTAATGAGCCATCACGATGTGTGGAGCACTCTGAGCTGAAAGTTTGACACGTGTATTATCAGTCCTCAAGATCACACCACCACAAATTTTGTACATTTCAGTGTTGAAGAGACTAAATGTAAATGGGAATCACCATCTGCACCATGTTTCTACTGTAGGTAATGTGTGTCGTATAAATGCCACCTTTGGGAGGTAGTCCTGAGGTAACTGAGAAAAATGATTACAACAGTCTCCTCCACCCAGGTCTATGGATATATGCCTCATAATTGTCTAAGAATGTCTGGAACTAATCTCCATCTGAGCTAGATTTGCCATGTGTTTTCTTGTATGTATAAACCTACAGTAAAGTTTATGTTAGGTATAGGAAAAGGGTAACATCAATAGCTAATAAGTAAAACGTTGATAGTAATACAATTTTATGAAACTTTATTCATTGCCTCTTTCTCCTTCTCCAAACAGTATTTTGTAGTTCCACACTTGTATTTAAGTACTTTGTGGCTTTCTTTGACACATCCCTGTTTGATGGATCTCTTGACCTTGGAGGCCATGAATGAGTGCTACTTGGGCGCAAACACTGTGGTACTGGTACGGTCCTACTAAAGATTAAAGACACTACTAATGTATAGCTACTCAGGGTAGTCAGTATGCACAGTTTTGATAAGCTCTGCAAAAAATAATATGAAAATCTCAGGACTTGAAAGAATGGGGTAGCTTTGAGATTCTGTGGGTCTAAATGGGGTGGTGTGCCCTGCTAATTGTCTTTCTCTAGAATTTGCCATTTAAAGAGTGGCATATGGGAGAAAGGGCACTGAAGTGCAAAGAAAGAACTATAAATAAACAGATGAGGGAGTACTACACTAATATTGTCCTTAAATCTGTGTCCAGTGACAGAATTCTCCTTGAAGTCAAGGAATGACAAAAGGACATATGTAGAAAGAAGTTCCAAGGCGATCTCGTCTCAGAATCAAGATGAAGCGAAGTAGAAGGATGATTGATCCCTAACTAAATTGAGCATTTCAAGACCTTTTAGACCTGGGAGTACCAAATAGTCTCAGAGGTTTGGTCTCTTGACAATCAGAAGGTAGGACTTGGGATGGTAGAGATTGGACCCCCAGGAACCAAGTTAATTAGGCAATGAGGGGAATTGGTGTTTCAAGGTTCTGAATGTTCACTTATCTCCCTTAACCGGATGTCATGGGAATAATCAAAGAGAAGTATCAAGAGAAGTACTCCAAGTCATGGAGGTGAAGGAAACTGAAATGTGTTTAGAGATTCAGATAGAGAGAACTTGAAATGTGAGTGTTCAAGAGATGCTTCAGATTTCAACAGAAATAGATACATATAAAGGAATTATTTGTGATAAAGAGAAAAAGGGTAGGGGGATATAATGTGACAATTTAGTATGCCTGACTTGAGTGATGAGTGAGGCAAGATTTCGAACGTTAATTTAAATAAAACATGCTGGAGAGGAAAAATGGGGCATGACACAAGACTCTTTGAATCTATATATGGCCCCAAGTCGTGAATATTGCGGTGAAAAAAAATCACTACTTTTAAACCCACCTTTTCTCAAATTACAAATAATGGTGTAGAACACAGGCAAAAATATAATCCTCACTTTATATCCTGCATTAAAATGTTGTGTTTATTAGTAAATCTCTGGTAATAAAGATAGAAAGGTAGAGAAACATGAAGTAAAATGTTGAATCAGTAGGTGGGCTTTTCTATAAAGTCAAACAATTGAAATACCATGACTGCAGGATATCTGATCATACTGTGAACCCAGAAAAAGGGTTCTGGTTGGCTCAGTCCTTAGCAGATGCCTTGAATCCTTCTGACTGGAATACAGAAACTCCCTTAGTACATATGAGTTAATTCCAAATAATAAAGGTAATGTTAGTTTTGAGGAAAGCACCCATGTTTAAAAGAGACAGGAGTTCCCAGGGAGTTTAAAGATCTGGTGGGGTGAGTGGGATGGGAACATCCTCGTGGAGAAGCAAGGGGAGGGATGCGGGAGGAGGCATGAGATGTGGAACAGTCAGAGGGTACACTGGGAGGGGAATAAATCTGGAGTGTAAAAAATAAATAAATAAAAATAATAAAAATTTTAAAAAGATAAATAAAAGCAATGTGGCAAAGTGAAGAATCAGAGAAAGATTTGACAGAATTCCCAACTCTCAGGAGAAGAGAGAGGAGAGGGAAGCTCCTTAAAAGAACAGTGAAGAGAGAGTAGGAAGAAGATAGTTTTACTGGAACAGTTGAACAGAGACCAATAGTATTGAGAGAACAAGCTAGACACAGGTAAAGACAGAACGAGCCAGAGAGAAAAAAGAACCAAAAGATTAGAACAGATTTCCAAAGCAGTTCAGGAGAAGCTGAAAAGAGAAGCCAGATTGAATCAGTCAACATGGAAAGGAGTTTTGAGACAAAATAACTAAATTGACCAGCCAGCCAAAGTTCAGAAAGAACTGGGAATGGGTGAGCTTATTCAGCAACAATTCTCAGAGGAAGAAACCATTGTAGCCTAGATTAGATTTTATGAGGACTACAAGCTTCCGGGTTAGCAGACTGAGTCAGTAAGTTTCAGACATGGTAATTAAATCAGGCAAATAAAAGTTGTTTTTATATACAAACAGAATCTATAGGCATGGGATTCCTATTTATATAGTTGTGGAAATCAATATGAAAAATCACTCTCAATCATGTACTGGAACATTGATTACAATGGGATGAATTTGTGTGTGTTATTATTGTTACTATTATGCTTACTTTTTTATTCAGAAAAACATGATTTAGTATTTTTTGCTGCAAAAATACTGTAATATTGGTAAATGGAGAGCTATGCTCTAAATATTTTAAGACATTTAACCCAGAAATTAAGGTTTTTTAAATTTTATTACATATATATATATATATATATATATGTATATGTTCCTGAGTATGCATACTGCATCCATGCAGTTACCTGTGGTGACCAGAAGTTAGCATCAAATCCCCTGAACCTGGAATTATAGGCAGTTGTGAGTGCCCAAATGCATATTCTGGAGACTGAACAAAAAGAGAAGCAATGTTCTTAAGGCTGGTCCATCGCTCTCTTCCCTAACACAGTAATTGGAATAGAGATGTCATACAGAGCTCACTGTGAGAAAATTGAGACTCATATTAGCAGTTATCATATATGTACTGTGTCTTCATGACATGTCTTCCTATTTGTCTCCAGTGCAAGATCCTAGAATCCCCATCAGACTTTCTCTGCCTTTCTGACTTTTTTCCCCTGACCTTTGGATCCAGCCTATACACGTTAGGGTTTCCTGTTACACACAGTTGTCACTTTATCAGCCAAACATGAAACCTCCAGTATTCAATAAATTTTTGCCACCTTTGATTAGCTACAGAGCTAGTGGCAAATTTTGTTGATATATAATTCTCAGCAATCCTTAACTCCTCAGTACTGATTTCTCTATTAGCAATCTTTACATTAGTTTCCAGTGAGAGATCAAATACCTCATGATGTAGTCTGTGAATCTGAGATAGGTCTTCCTCATGTGTCTACTTTATTCCAGGACACATGCTTACAAAATAATCCTAGATGGAATGTTATTCAGTGAGGATGGAAAATAATTCTTAGCACACAGGCACCTATAAAACTTCTGCTAAGAAACAGTTATGTGTAAAGTTAGCTCATAGACCCAAGCTTGACCTAAAGCCAGCATTGTCGCCCTGATCTCCTTAGCAAGGACCTACAAAACTACAAATGTGCTCCCAGGTTATTGAATTACAGTCATAACATTCATCTTTCCAGCAAGTTGAGTAGTAGTAGTAGTTACGTTGGACAGAGGACTAGGGAGCCACCTTGATTAATAGCTTTGACTAAGACAGTTACAAGGCTCAGGTGAGATGGGACACAAGATAGAGAACAGGTTATCTGAGGGAGCCTCCCCTAGCTTCATGAACAGTTCATGGAAGGAAGGATCAAAAAGTCAGAGATAAAAGAAATCAGAGAGGCGGAGAGGAAATTGTTGAGACATCCTAGGATCTTGCTTTGGAGACAAATAGGAAGACACGTCACGAAGCACAAAGGAGTCTCCAGAGATGGGAAACTACCAATAGAAATGCTAAAAACATTTCAGTCCTGCATATGTGACATCAAACCTTATATTGACAACCACAATAATTGAATTGGGCCAAATGTAAATCGAAGCAGATTATTTGTGGAGAACTTTTGGAAAGGTGTATAGATTGGGGCTAATCACTTCACCTGAGTCCCTGAGCATAGAATGTAGTCCTTCCAGACTGAGACTTTGATCTTCAAGCATAATAAAGAATTGCAAAATACCCACACCATGCATGTGTACTGCAATGAGAATCAGATAAGATAGACTGTAAAATTGACTGTAAATAAATGCTACAAATGGATTGAAGACTAGCATTATAAAACGCAGGAGTCGAGCTATTTTCAATTCACAAACAAACAAAACATGGGAATATTTTATTCTCCCATAGTACCACAACAAAGTCAGAGAAAAAAGTCAGTTTTTAAAAGGGATTCTTAACAAAGGAACTTTTAACTAATCAGACAGGATTTGATTTTAGCTGTTGGAAAAGCTGTAGCCATTTAAAAAAATACACCTAATCTCAATAAGCTGTCTTTAAATATGACATAGTTAACTGTTAATAAGAATTATTTGTTTAATTTTTAGAGAATATGAACGTAGTGGTGTTTGTTAATTCATATTATTTATTGTAAGTTCATGAATGCTTCCTATAAATTGCCTAAATTATTTAGAGCACACCTCTGTGCCCATTCACTTTTAACCCTCTTTTGGACCACGTCGAACTCTCTACTGAGTTTGTGGAAAGTTGAATCTAGCAGGCTGCCAATCCGAGCAAATTGGCTTCAGGCTTCATCTGGATAGAAACATCCCCGATCATCACATCCACAGCTTGCAATTACGGGTTTTACATTAAAGTTCACTGAGCATCACAGATAAGCTCTCTCGATTAAGATCATTAAGGAATTCTTTATCTTTAGTCCAATGGCATCTTGCCTACAGATTTATTAGGCTGTGTTTTTTGGTATGCTGCCTATTTCAGGGAGAAAATATTCCCCTACTATATACAGGCAGGAGAAGATTATGCACAAGTGCCAACTGCACATAAGGAGGAGGATGTGTTCTTATAACCGAAAGGAGTCTGATAGCCAGCAATAAGAAGAAACCAGAAAATCCTGTACTGAGTTGGGCCAGATGTTAATGCCTGATTTACATGCAAAGGTACCAAAAATGTCAATGACTTATTGAGTATATTATAAATGAGGAACAGTCTAACCTTAAAGCCAGTGCTTTTCTATTTTCCCATAAGATCCATACTACTTTTCAGAAGCACTCTCTCCCATTCAAATTTCTTGAAGATATATATATGGGATTCTAACAGATTATTTAACTGGGGGAGAAAGGTTAAACATCTGTTGAACACCTATAGATGAGGAGGATGCTCAGACATCTAAGATATAATTCTTGTCATAATAAAAGACCAACTGCATGTTTCAACCAAGAAATGGCTTACTGAAAATCTATTACTATTATAAAAAAATAGAATTGTTACATTGGATTCTGTAGCCTGTGAACACCAAAACTGTCTCATAATTCTTATAAACTATGAAATTTTAATTCTGAGGAATTGCAATATCTGAGGAATGACAATAAAAGACAGAAATACAGGAAACTTCGATAAGTGACAAACAACTGGACGAGAAATTAATGTATCCGAGGTGTGAAGACACAGCGAAGGCAGAGAGCTCATTGGGAAAGCAAGTGAGAGAACTGCGAGCTGGCAATTAGCCGGATTCATGGCTGGGAGAGGAAAGAGCACGGAAATTTGATGACATATATAATAACGTCGTTGAAAACAGTATTCTTCATCTCTTTCCATTGGCACAATTATGGTAGGAGGAGAAAGTCTAATGCAGGGTGCACTTTTAGAGCATTTATGGTCACATTCTTTGTCTTCCCCAGTCCCTAGGGAAATATTAAAAGACAATGGCAAAGGCTAAATGGTGACATGTGGTCACATTGAAATAGATTTCTAAAACCCAAATGGAACACGAAGTATTGTGTGGTATGCCAGGTTATCAGTGACACTGGGAAGGATGACAAATGTTTGTCATTATCGGGGAAATAATGCTGGATGTGTTAGGAATCCACTTTCAGAACTCGAGACTACTACAAGGCCATTTCCCACCAACCTCAGGGTTTTTGGTTTTGTTTTGTTGTTGTTTTTGTTGTTGTTGTTGTTTTCTAATTTTAAATTATTTGCATAAACATCATCAGTAAGAGGAATCAAACAGCTTTTGCAGAAGCCAGTAAAATTAGCTATATGTTTAGTTGCTTTTGTATGTTTTCTATTCTGTTAAAATGTTCTTATGGTAAATGAAATAATATGCTCGTAAGAAAGTTCAAAGGCACTACAAATGTAATGGCCCATGGTGGTAGAAACAGACACATGAAGTAACTGGATTTGAATTATAATAATACATGCATTATGTGCTTATTTTAGAAAAATACATATGACAAATCTAAATAAAGTTAGCCTTATTTTATTATAATTCTTTAAGTCAATACATAATCACTTATGCATTATTATAAATATCAACATTCTTGCCCCTCTCCTATTAATGAATGTACATATATGTTCACTAAAGAGCAGACATTTGATTTTGCACAAATCTAGTAATTCATATTAGATACTTATTTAAAAACATTTTGTCCTTCAGTCGGAGCAGAGACGTGAGAAGCCATAAGAAGTAAGAAGGCCCCTTACAGTATTATAAATTACCCCCGACTCAGGTTGGCTGGAAAGCACATGGCGACTGCATGACCTGCAGTGCTCGTGCTATGTCTCAGTGACGACTGTCTCTACACTGTATTTAACACTACTCCTAAGAAGGCTCCGTGCAGCCCCAAATAATCAATTCTCAACCTTGCTAATGATGTTATTAGTCTCACTATAATAAGCTTCGGCTCAATTTTTAAGAAATATTAATAGGCTGATTGCAATGGTCATACTATTAAAATGATCCAATGTCATTGTGGTAACAGAACACTGGTCAGCACCTCATTGTGGAATTTTCTTAATGGGAAAATTACAGACTTATATTACTTTGTTTCTTTAAATTATTTTCCCTTGTATAACCAATTTCCTCTCCATATGGAAGCAATGTGATATAATAATATGGTAGATACATTAAAGGTAGGCTTATTGTATCTTACAATAATATATCTTGATTATCTAGTATTATATTTTCAACACATTGTATAAAATATAATATTTATTCTATATATACTATGTAATACAAAAATTATATTTTTATAATACCTTGATAATAATACACAATAATGTTAATATCCTTTTATCATTTATATACTTCTTTATGTGTTACATTCCTACCTTTTTTAAATGAAGAATTCCGAGGAAATATGAAGTAATTAGCAACATCCTCCTTGAAAACTTCAAGAAACTTTGTCTTGATATATCTTGCAAGCTTTTATTGAGTACGTACAATTTTGTAGACCCTCCCTACTAAGCCTAATCCAGTGCTTTTTAAGCTTGTTGCACAATATAGTCACCCGGGGTTCTTTCTCTATAGAAAAAATACACAGTACAAACTAATTTTACTAACCTGTCTAGGGTCTAATCCTGAAAGTGAAAATTTATTCAAGTTTTCCTGACAAATCTATTGTGTAGTCAAAGTCTTTAATCAATACTTTCCAACAAAGATAAAGACAAGTTAATCAGCCATCAAATGATACGCTCCAGCATAAGAATCTTGATTTAAAATAAATCAAATATAGAGTATAATATGCATTGCCACTATACGGTAGGATTGCATTTCACTAAGATCTACAAGATTGTCTTTGCACTGATAGGGTATCAGGAAAAAGAATGGATTTCATAAATGACTAAAAAAAACATAGAACCAAGCACTGTGGTATCTGCTACAGCTTGTCTATCAAGATCCAGAGTCAAGATGCAGGATTCTGTGGATTATTCAGTCTTTCCTGAATGCTTTGTTCAGCAGATTCAAGGCCATGGTTGCCTAAGAGAAAATGTCTGTCTGTCTGTCTGTCTGTCTGTCTGTCTATGTCTGTCTGTCTGTCTGTCTATCTATCTATCTATCTATCTATCTATCTATCTATCTATCTATCTATCTCTCTATCTCTCTATCGATAAATGTTACAGAAGTGCTATTCATTTTCTGTATGGATTTAAGACCCACTTCTCAAAAAGAAACACATGCTTTCTATAGTAAACATGGCTAAGAACCCATGGCCTAGAGCTCACAGGTCCCAGAGAACCTACTGATACCATTTAGCCAATAGTGCTCCCATGAATATTCCTTTTTGTTTTTGTTTGGTTGGTGTTTTAGGGTTTTCATTACTATGAAGAGACATCATGACCATGACAATTCCTATAAAGGAAATAATTTAACTGGGGCTGACTTATAGTTTATAGGTTATAGTTTATAGGTGTAGGCCATATTTGTCTTGATGGGAAAACATGGTTTTGGCACAAGCAGGCATGGTTCTGGAGAATGAGTTAAAAATTCTACATCAACATCAGCAGACAGCACTGGCTTTCTGAGCACCCGAGACCACTCATAGCTTATCCCAGTGACACACTTCTTCCAGCAAAGCCACATCTACTCCAACATGCTCTTCCCTATGAGCCTATGGGGCTATATCTGTTCAAACTTTCACAGCTATTTGTTTTGTTTTGTTTTAGAAAAATTTCATTGAGTAACATGTCTGGCTGTCCCCCAACTCACAGAGATCCACCTGCCCCTGCCTCCCAAATGCTGGCACTAAAGGTCACTCTTCTTAGCTGCATAGAAACATCTTGCCAGACCAGTCATTGTTGTAGCTCACAGAGTTCACAGCAAGTTAAAATTGTTGTTGATATGTTCCTTCAACAAACTAGATATACTCTCTGGCATGATGAAATCTTTGTAGTCAGAAACAACTTGATATCGCCAGGTACTGTGATGAAAATGTGTGGAAACTTCAGCAACTGCATTTACCATTTTTTTCCGTTGGGCTATGAGGAGCGGTGGCAAGAGCCTGTACTGCTTGGGGTTTACAGCACACACTTAAGTTCCAGGGATGTGTCACTCACCTGTCACAGGGCTTTCCATTTGACAACTTCTGAGAGGGACAGTATCCCAAGGGCATGACCTGGAAACCCCAATTACACTATTTTATATGAAACATATATGGATCTGTATATATGGGTCTGGATGACCTGATTTAGTAGAATCTTTTTCAGTTCTTTCTATTTACCTGCAAATTTCATTTTTCTTTACAGAGAAATACAATTTAATTATCTATAGTTGTGTATATGTTATCCAATATTCAGTTTGAAAACAAAAAGATTGATTGCTTTTATGTTTTTGTAAATAGAGCAGCTATGAACATAAATTAACATGTGTTATATGTATGGGGAATATGTAAGTGTGGGCACACATGTTTCATAGCACTATGTGTAGGTTAGAGGATGCAACAAGGGTCCGTGGGAACAAAAGTAGGTTGTCATAAATAGAATGTATCATGGGTATCTTTACCAGTATCATTTTCTGTTAAACAAACTTCTCTCTCTTTCTCTCTCTCTCTCTCTCTCTCTCTCTCTCTCTCTCTCTCTCTCTCTCTCTCTCTCTCTGAGCTCAGTATTATGTATGGACTCTCTTTGCCTTTTGTGTTCCTTGCCATGAAACCAACCAGTGTTCTTTAATGTGACTTTATTTTTACCTGCTTTTTAACAACAACCATGTCTGCAAAAATTTCTGACTTCCGCAACCAGGAAGGTGTGACAGCAACTAGTGGGTTGAGTCCAGTTAATGTTGCAAAATTTCGACATCACCTGAAACAGCTGCACACAAGAAAATAGCCATTTCTGGGGTTGGGGATTTAACTCAGTGGTAGAGCGCTTGCCTAGCAAGAGCAAGGCCCTGGGTTCGGTCCCCAGCTCCGAAAAAAAGAAAAGAAAAAAAAAAGAAAAGAAAATAGCCATTTCTAAATACTAACTGAGAACAAGAGATCCTTGTCTGACCCAGCCTTCCCACATATCTGTTCTTTTTTTCTATTCCATATATTTGAGGGTATTCTTGACCATGCAAGAGATGATTTTCAGCTTATCTTCTCTAAACTAAGAATTTAAGAAACATCACATAGCCATTAGATGACAAAGCTAGACATCTGATGATAGACTCCCTTTCTGGCGCCTTCTGGGTGAGTTGGGCTGAGACTGGGCCTAAGACAAGAAAGTGTCAGGGTCAGAAAAATAAACAAGAAAAAGAACATGGAAAGAAGAACACACACACTTCCTAAATGAAACTATTCTTAAACAGCAAACAGATTCTCATCCTCTGGGGCCTAGCACTTAGCACATCTCTCAGAAGAACAAACTACTAGGATTGCCAAAGATGTAAAGTAGCAAGGTCATTCGACATGACCACGCCAAAGCAATCACAATACTTAAACTATACAGCACTCCACTGTAAAACACAGCCAGCATTCGACCACACAGCCCAAGAATCCTCCATGGACTAATTATTTTTAAAAGTTAGACAGAAGGCCGTTAGAGTTTTAGGCACCCTTGTCAAGATAGGAGTGGATAAAAGCATGTTTCTGCCAAGCGTGTGCTTTAAGGAATTTGGTATTCTGTGCTTTTTATTTTTCGTGGACTAAGAATGTTTTTATCGTGTGGGCAAGCAATAAGCCAGGTAGAACAATATTTTGCAGTCCTGGATGAGAGAAGTATGTGCTAATAGATGCTACTATAAATACCAAATGATATCTAAATGCACTTTCTTATCCAAGTGCCCCTCCTAAAAAAGGTGACAAGGTTAAACACTCTTAGATGAGTCCACAAAATCAACTGTACTCTCTGTAAACAGAAACTGAGTACGTAAAGGATAGGACTGTTAGTGAATCTCAAGGATCTCCTAGTTGGAATGCCAAAAGGTCACCCAGTAATTTCACAAATTACCTAGAGCTAAATGAAATTCTTTTAAAGAAACAAGGACAAAGAAGTAAGAGTACACGAAACACTGGTCATCATTCAGAGACTCTTCAGACATGACTGGAAGATCCTGCTGATATTGAATTTAGCCTCTCTTGCTTGCTGGTGATGAACTTGGGCTACATCCACAGCTCCTCTCCCTCCAGCTTCCTAAGAGTAAATATCATCCCTGCTGCCTGTAAATGGAGGTTACCGGCTGTGTTCAGAAGCAATTCGCTCTATGGAAGTAATTGCTATGGAGGGCGTTAACCTACAACCTTTACGTACATACTAAATTAGAATTCTCTCATAGGCCTTGCCTGAAAATTCTTTAAAATATACTATTTTTCTTAAAGATTATCATTTATAGTATTTGCAATAGCTATATACAAATGACTCAAACAACACACCTTACAAAAAAAGGAAGGAAGGAAGTAACTGAAGGAAGGAAGGAAGGAAGGAAGGAAGGAAGGAAGAAAGAAAGAAAGAAAGAAAGAAAGAAAGAAAGAAAGAAAGAAAGAAAGAAAGAAAGAGAGAGAGAGAGAAAGAAAGGAAGGAAGGAAAAAGCCATAGACTGGCATATTCTATGTTCACAAGAGAATGTCATTCTTCAAGAGGCTTTATTATATATTTTTGTTGAAACGGAATTCTTTATACATAGTTTTTTAAAACCACATACACTTAGCAACCAGCCATTGCTCCCACCACTTATCTACAAAAGAACTAAAAAAAATACACAATGGCTATTTCTCTTCCTCTGACAGATTTAAGTTTTGAAGACTTCGCGATTTGTTGGTGGTCAGGTGGGGAAAGAGTTTTTCTAAAATGCGAACCTTTCTGAAAAGACCAGTGTCTCCTCTGTCAGCATCAGCTTCAAATCATCTTCCCACTGAGCTCATCTCCGTTTGACACATTCTGTTCCGTAAAAGCTGATTCAAGCTTTAGACTCCTGTAGGGTCTTCATAACATGATAGGCAGTAATGAAAAAATATAGAACTGAAGCTTAAAGATTTAATGTTGAAAGATTTATTTCTGATGTTATCTCATCTTAGACGAAATACATTGATTTTCTTTTTCTTAAGTATGTCTTGTTTTACTTTATCAATTTTTTCAAATTAGCTCCAGTAAGGTGTGGGTAAGGTCAATGTAGATGTTCATAATCATATTACTCCAATATAATAAAATATCGCATTTGAGGAATAATTCTAAGAGCTATTTATTTAGATGCTTAATTGGTCTTTAGGACATTTGTTGTCTTCAAATATGTTTTAAGACCAGGCACCTTGATATTAATGCTTCTCTATAATGAAGCCAATGTGGAGGCTCTGTTTGTAAGGGTACTTACCACACAAGCAAGAATATCAGCATTGGGATCCCAGAACCCACTTAAAAGCTGGACCTGATTACAGTACAACAGTACAGTCAGAACACCTTATCTCAAGGGACAATGGCTGATAAAGACACCTGACATCATCCACTAACCTCTTCACAGTCACACATACACCCACATATTCCACACTGACACCTGTAGATACACACACACACACACACACGCGCGCGCGCGCACGCACGCGCGCACACACACACACACACACACACACACACACACACACACACATGCATACACCAAGCAACAGAAAAAGAACATGTAAATAGAATTTGATTGTTTACTACATCAATGAGGCTAGTAAAGAACATAAATTTTTATTATGATCGCAATTAGACACAGAATGTATCAGGTTTGATAGTTTTGCTTTAAATTCAGTATTTTAATGAGCTGAGTAAGGAATTTGGGTCCTCTCAGTTATTTGAAGAGAAAGCATAAGAAGTCGGTCACTCACATTATATACTAATAATAATGACTTGCTTTCACGTGATGTTACCCAGTAGCTGAGCTTTTGATGTTAACCTCAGGCTGCTGCCTTGATGGACATGTGTGTTTTCTCTGTAATAATCAATATTACAGAGTAAGAATTACATGGTCTGTGATTGATCAATGATCTCCCTAAATCTCAAAACTGCTTGCTGATTATCTCCTCTTGCACCCGTAACTCATGGTTTTTCGGATTATTCACGTTTCCTTTTAATTCCAAGCAATTTTTTTTCATATTTTTATAATTAAATAATCTTTCTCCGTTCTTGACTTAGGAATTATTCAGAAACTCATTTTCTCTTGTTATTTACGACTGCAGCTTTTCCTGTTTCCTGTTGGTATGGCTATGGTGAGCTTAGCAATTTACTTTCGTGGTCCTCGATATATTCATCATTTTGAGACATAGCAATTGTTTTTTGAAAAATCTCAAACACTGACATCATTTGGAAGTGTTGGGCTTATTGCTAGTTTTGACATATATAAATATATAATCTTAATATATTTACTCACATACTGTGAAATTGATCCCCTGATGTTTTTTGCTTTTATTTCCCCCTCTACTAACCAACCTGCATCTTAACTATTACAGCCCCTTAGCACATTTCAATGCCTTCCAGGTTTCTTTCCCCACCTGTCATTCTCTTTACTGTCGATGTACTTTTTATCTCATTTCTTTTCACTGGGATTTAGAGCTTCGTGCTAGCCTTGGGCTGGCTCAATTATGCATGAGTAAATTTTTTTCTACTCAGTCCAAAATTCCACGTCACAAAATTTTAATTATTGAGCTAATTAGTTTATGTTTTGTACGGTGCCACGTGATATGTGCATGTCCCGTAGAGCCCAGATGGAGGTCAGAGGTCAGCCACCAGAAGTTCGTGTTTTCCTTGCACTCTAAGGTCTAGTCCAGGAGGTCAGGCATACCTACCAAGTGCTTTGACCCTCTAAGCCATTTCCCGATCACCTAAATCTCATTCATTTTTTATTTTTTTGTAAAATGAATTCTCATGTTATTTAATTTCACATGGATTCAGGGTGAGATATTTAAATTACAATATTCAGTGAATATAAACACTTATATGGAAGTGTTATAGTAAACATTTCCTTTAAGAAATCAATGTTTTACTTCCCTTGTTTACATTTGTATATACTAATATGGAAAACTGTAAATACTTGATGTTAAAAAAGTGAAGTATGCGGCGGGAGAGATGGCTCAATGGTTAAGAGCACCAACTGTTCTTCCAGAGGTCCTGAGTTCAATTCCCTGCAACCAATGGTGGCTCACAACCATCTGTAATGGGATACCATGCCTTCTTCGGATGTGTCTGAAGACAGCTACAGTGTACTTATATATAATAAATAAAGAAATATTTTTAAAAATTGAAGTATGAGACAGCATGCTTTTATCTTCTTTCCTCCCTTCTTTCTTTCTTTTTACCAATTTCAAAAGAATAATTATGCTGTGATGATCCACATAATTTTCCCTGAGCTATGAAGTTTATTTCACTGAGGAGGATACATAATACTTAGCTGCTTATAGTGCTAGGTACCTGTAATCTCAACTCTTGGGAGGTGGCTGCTGAAAGATACCAAGTTCAAGGCTAGACGGGGTTACTTAGTGAGGTCCAAGTTAATCTGTGCAATAGATCATGGTCTTTGTCTATAGCTCAATGGTATAAAGTGTTCTGAGCATGTGCAAGGATCTAGGTTTAATCCCCCATGTCATTAAAAAAATCTATGAAAAATTACAAGCATGGCATGTATTTAAAACATTGCCTTAAGAAGTTTTTCTATTTCGGTATATGTTGTAGTCTTTGTATGATCCCTGGCTTGTGCTAAATAGATAAGGATGGTACCCTAGAATATCTGCAGGTAATAAGCAAGAGCTAAGATTCCTATTACAGAATCAATACTCTCAATTAATCTCCATACTTCCTTTCAGGCATGCTAATCTTTACGGTTAAAACACAAGGAGTGCGTCAAGTACCTTTCATTTTGTTTCGCAGCTTTTTGGGCTGATGCCTACCATGTGGCTGTCTTTCTTTTTGGTGAAACCCAATACTAAAGAGTTTATCTAAACAAGGGGACATAAGCATTTCCTTCTTTAAAATACTTGAATTTTTTCCAAAACCAGTAAATACCACAGCAATAAATTTAAAAGTAAAAGAATGCAGAAATCCACATAAGGGACCAGCATGCAAAGTGTAATACGTACAAGACCGTTGCATAAGGTGGTGGAGTAGGAGAGATGGTCTGGAGAGACGGTCTTCTGAGACTGACAACCTTGACTTTCCAAATATCTTATCTCCATCTATGTTTGAAGTAATATAATTTGTTGCGATGCCTTACATCCTACAAAGAAATGAACATATTTAAGTCAGACCAGCAGGAGCATTTGACTATCCTATATGATTATTATCCACACCCGGATTCATTGCTATCTGTCTAATTTTAACTCATCATTTCCCTTCGCGTGAACAGGACGAGGAGGTAACATTATCGAATTATGTGTGATGTGTGACAGAAATGGCAGGATGTAATGGCTAGGTTTTCTCACTAAAATAAATTGTATGAGTTATGTGGTGTAGGCTGGTGGGGAGCTATGCCATAAGTGGAATCAGTCCAAATAAGTATAGGATTCATGCAAATGGATTAATTTCTGGGCAATGGTTTCCTTATTGTGTAATGAAGGCTTTGGTTGATGCATCCTCTAAGCGTTCCCTACAGAGACCGTTGTTTGTGTGTGTGTGTGTGTGTGTGTGTGTGTGTGTGTGTGTGTGTGTGTGTGTATGTGTGTGTGTGTGTATGTGCCTATGTGTATTACTGTAGTTGTGTAGTGATGTGTACACACTATTAGAAATGAGAAGTAGGCTGGTCATGATATGCCTATACACCTACATTTTATATAACTTAGAGAGGAGTTCTTAATGAGGTTTGTGAAACAAATTAGAGGAATGTGCGTAAGAAAACACATCTTCCCTGACCAAGGTGTCATTTTGCCTTGACTTCCTATGCACTCTCAACACCGGGTCTCCAGGCCAGTGGCCTCAGATTGGAACTCTAACATGATTTCTGGGTGTTCAGATAATGGAGCCACCCAACGTCTACAGGCTTTGCTCACCTTTCTAATTGCATGAAACACTACTTGTCGAAAAGCAGATTGCCCTCCATTAGGGGAGTGAGGCTCCTGAACCAAGTTAGAGGCACCAGGACAAAAGAGTATTCATTTCCTGAGCAATCATGAAGGATGTGTCATGTACCGCTTGGATTTGATCTCTCACAGCCTTTCCCCCGTGTCTCTAGGCCATTGGCCTCAGATTTGTACTGTAACATTATTTTCTCTATCCAGACTGTGAAAACATTTGCATCTTTAAGTTAGGATGTTTGCCCTTGTAACTGAGACAAGTCTTTAAGCTAAACTCTTGACTTTCTCCATCTCTTTCTCTGTTTCTCTGTCTCTGTCTGTCCCTGTCTCTGTCTCTGTCTCTGTCTCTGTCTCTGTCTCTGTCTCTCTCTCTCTCTCTCTCTCTCTCTCTCTCTCTCTCTCTCTCTCTCTCTCACACACACACACACACAAGGTTCATCCTATGGTTCCAGTCCTAGCTAAAGGAAAAATAAATGTTTTCTTGTTTTTAACCTTACAATGTCTGACCCATTCAATAAAATAGATACAAACTGATATACTTTCCTTTCCTTACATGCCGAGCATCAGAGAAGTGCTAAGAAAAACTGAAGTAAACGTAAAGCATTTTCTCCTGGTATTTTTCTTGTTCCCTAGCAGATTCCTTTTATTTCACCTCATCTTTCCTGTCCCTGTATGCCTTAAAGTTACTTCTGTTCTGAGTGTGAAAGGGTTGATTTGATCCCCCCTGCTATAGGATCTGCCTTGTGTTATTACCTAGAAGTTCTTTTATGTCAAGCTAAACTAGCATAAAGTTGTAGACAGATGAATAGCCCCACCAATGAAATGAAGTTTGCTGTCTTGACATTGAATCTTACAATTAATAGCCCATTTTCAATAAAGCGATTTCTGAATCCACCTGCAGGAGAGCTGAAGTGCTCTGCACTGTACCTGCCATCACTAACTGGTTCAAAGAGTATGAACACAAATCACCCTGGATTCCAATCACCAAGCTCTCATACTGGTGATCTCTATATTTCAATTCCTTCTCTCTAATGACATGATTACTTTATATATGCAAATCTTAAGGTGTTTATATACATTTGATGCTGGCCTAAAATAGCTTTGATTCTTTCCTTTCATCTTGTTGTCTAAAGGGAAGTAGAAAAGGAATCATTAACAGTTTTTGAAAGATATGAATTTAACAGTATACTTAGACTTTTAGGCAATGGGAGTTTATTTTTTATCTCAAACAGTAAATTATAAATCTTTTCCATAGTCTGATTAAAACTTTTATTCTTTCTCTTAAAATATACCTACTCTCTATGTGAATGCACCGTGGTGGAGGATAGTGTAATCACCATTACATGGGCTTCTTGTCTATATACCATGCATCCTCTGTCCTCCATACTCTTAAATGAGATAATACATTGGCTTGAACCCAAATGCGGGAGAAGAAGAATGATGTCAAGCATCTGTATGCAGGTTCTTCACACTGGCCAAGTAGCATCTATGCCACATTGCTCTTTAGCTTACAGAACTGACCTGCTACATATAGACTCCAAAGACAGATTCCAGATTTCATAGGCAGATATAGGTGAAGTTCTCTATATACTTCATGTGGTACAGCGGAAGTTTCCACAGACTAGAGAAGAAATTTCTAGAGAGTCCTACTTAGAGTATGACAGTGAAAAGAGGTGTGTTCTGAAAACCAGCCACTTGGATTTTCGGCATATGGTGCATATTGATATTATGTCCTTGGTTTTATTTACAGTTTCAAATACTAATTCCAAATTTTCAATTGTATTTCTAATTCTAAAATATTTCTCCATAAAATATCTAAACTGAATGAGCAAATTTCATGTTTCAAGACCTGATTTAAATACTACTTTTCTTTTTTTCTTCACACCACAATATGGAACTTTTATCTCAGAACCTATAAGTTATCTAACATCATGTATTATATGCTAATATGTTTAACTTTATTATGACCAATAAATTCCTCCATTTTCCCTGTTAATATAATCTCTGTTTTGTACCATCTACATAACAAAAGAGATGCATAACAGTGTTACTTATACTTAAATCTACCCAAAAATATATATTTCTATTTTTTTGTCTCTACGCTAGGTCATCATGGATCATGGTGCTTATTACTAATGCTTACCTATAACTATATACTAAATAATCATTATATATATATATAATATGAATGGTAGTGTTTAATACATTTGAACAAAAATAAATAATAAGAGCTGATTATTTTTAAAATTGAAAATACCATAAATTTTTAAGAAAATAGTTCTGAGTTGTAAAAATGTTCACTCCTGTGACGTACACACAGGTGAACGTTCAGTGGAAGTTAAGAATTCCTTACATTTTAGAAGCCATTAACATTTTGAAGTTGTAGAATCCTGAGGTCAGCAGTAAGCAGGCTAAATGGTCTCCAGGAGGAAGTCAGCACATGTCCCCAAAAGTAAATTTCTTATCCCCTTATCACAAGAAGCAGCCTATTAAGTAGTTGTGGTAGTAAATTTTAAATTCCCCTGAAGAAAAGGTCGACAAAATTGAATTATGAAGAAGAGGAAAGAAGATTAAATTACCAGAATAAGAGCAAAGTCTTGAGAGTAACTTCATAGCAAGCTTCAAGCCCAGGAAATTTTATTAAGTAGGGAGTGGGGGGATACAATGAGATACCATTGCTGAATTTGCAAATGTTTGGGGTTATCTGTGTGTAATGTCAGAAGGGTGTAAAAGAAGATAGTGAGAATTTGTAAAATTTTGACATCAGGGAGTTTAAGTGCAGCATATCCCTAGTCCTAGAATCATGTGACAATGGAAGTCACCTCTCCTCTCTGAAATGAGAAAACTGAATCACAGAGAGGTTAGTAAAAGACATTTGAGGACATCACTTCAGATTTCAGAGGATGAAGTATTTATAGATCTTATACAAGCATAAACTCTTAATATTGCAACCCTTATGATTTTTTTTGTAACAACCTATTTGAACACGTCCGAGGCAGGACGTGATTGCTGCATAGCCTTTTGCCATTGATAGTTAAGTAGTTTATATTCAGTAAGTATCTATATTTGGAGCCTGTGTTGAAGTTAGGTGATGAGATCAAGTTCCACCTTTTCCGCCCATTTGTCAAACACTTCTCATTGCGCCTGTTGTAGAAAGACCATAGTGAGGTAAATACTTGGTATTTCCCACAAGCCAAGTTTCCTAAGTTCCCAAGTTTCCATATCCAACCCTCCTAAGCTGAACATAAAAATTTGTTCAATTTTCTCTCAAATGAGTTACTGGTGAATGTTGCAATCAGACTATTTCTTACGGTGAATTCTTCCATATTGTGTAATCAATGATTCTTAGGCTGTACCTTACCCTGGATGACAGTGGTTCTCCTAGAATTACTTTTCTTCATTTTGAGTGAAAACACACAGGCTAAAGAATACTACATCTTATTCTACACTTACATACTACTTCCTGTCCAATACCATCTGGGAGGCACGGACAAATAAATACATTAAGCTAAAAGGGTACCACTTAAAAACTTACTAAAGTATACAAAATATATTGGGGAAAATATAATCACATGAATATGTTAAAGTTATAAGAGAAAATAGGTTTGGAAGTTTACTGAACAGACCAGAATGACAAAGGATACAAATTCGTGAATTGGGGTGTGAACATAGTGATCTCAATCTAACATTATAATATCAAAGGACCTACAGTCAGCCACCTGAGCATTGTACCTATCAATATCTGAGGAAGAACTAGACTGTCAACCATCCAGTTTTCTTTGGTGTTATTGTTTCATTCCTTTTAATTTTTAACAGGGATTCGTTTTTATGTTTGGATTTTGTGTTGGAGTGTACGTGTACGTGTAGATACACAAAAGTGAGTGCAGGAGTCTACACAGGCCAGGCTTCAGTTCCTTTGGAGCCAGATCTTTAGAAAGTTGTGAGGTGACTGACAAAGGCGCTGCGAACTAAACTAACATCCTCTGGAAGAGCAACGAGTGCTCTTTACCTGCTGAGCCGTCTCTCCAGACATGTATTTTTTAATCCTATTTGCTTCTTTCGTTCGCCGTGCACGGCTAAATCATAACATTTGTAGGAAAATAGTGCAACCGGAGATCATTATTTATACAAAGTATGTCACACTCAGAAACGTAAGTGCCGTATTTATTCTCATATAGAGCACTTAGATAAATATATGCATTCATCTATACATATATGGATATGTATTATCTACATCTATATCAATAGATGAAGGTGGGAGGATATGTGAATGGAATCAAAATAGATTATTGAGATTATTGGAGAAAGAAGAACATAAATGGGAAGAGAAATGTATCAACCAAAGAGGTTAATAATGAAGTCCACGATTTTGCATAATGACTACTAACACTTTAAGGACAAAAGGCCAATTATGTGGCATAGACTCATATCAAACCAGCAGTTTGGTGTATGATTCTGAATTTTAGGGAAAATACTGGGGATGATATTATGAATGTTAAATATATTGCCTAGGTCACTAATGGCCACCAAACTAGATGAGTCTACAAAGGAAGATGATGGCTGTGTGGATCGAAGTGAAATGAGGTTAAAGGTCAGGATTTAGTCCTGAAGGTTTACAGGGTATGCAATGGAAAGGATCAATGGACTGCAAAGAAGTCATTTATGGCAGAAGGGCCAATGGGAATACTGTCCTAGAAGATGAAAGGTGGATAGTGGTAACCCTCTTACATTTCAATACTATTTTATATTTACTTTACGTTATCTCTAATATCAGTGATGTCTTCCAAATCATCCCCTCATGCTTGCTAAATGAATTCCAGTTTCTACCAGGACTTGAAAATGTTGAAAGTCAAGTCACCTGTCAAGGAATTGGTAACCTCGCTTTGAAACACAGACTTCAGTAGTAATTTCATTAATTAAATCAAGGAACTTCCTACATGTCTGATGAAATTATCACTGACTTCTTTTAAACTTCATTGGGGAGCTGTTTCAGACACAGGAATTCAGGCAAAGTCAAAATCCCACACAAGAAAGAACGTTTACCTTTAGAAGTTGAAAGAAACTCAATCTCACCCAGTCTCCCACTCCGAAATCGAGAATAATTGAAACCGTGATGCTCACGATGAGAGCTGAGCAAACTTTAAGAACTGAAAATAAGTTGCCAGTCCTTATCCTCACCCCTCTTAGTTGTAATTAGCACAAGATCTTGGAGGGAGAGGTGGAGAAGCAGAGAGGTGGATTTCTCTTAACCTGTTCACCCAGTCAATCACCTGCAACCTTTTTGCCTCCTTGGAGGTGACATTTCTCATGTAGACATCAAAAACAGTGTTTCCCCACACTTAGACCTGACTTCCTTTACCCTGTTACTCTTTCCCTTCTCTCATGAATATATTCATTACCATAACCATCAGGCTAAAAGGCCTGGGCTATTTTTCAGAGATAAGTAGTTCTGAGTATCAAAATAATTTAGTTATGTAAGAAAAGGGTTTGAAAGCTTACATCAGATTTAGCTCAAAAGTAACACTGACCATGACCCACACTGTCTCTGGTGATGATGACAGCCTGACAGAGTTCAGCAGAAAGACCACCTAGAAGTTCTTCAAGTAAGACGATATCTAGAAAGAAAGATTCTGGATAACGGAAGTGATGGAACCATGTCCCTGTGTAGACTGAAGCAGAAGGGGGTTTTTTAAAGGTAGGAGGGGATCTTAAGTAGAAATGACTGAAACTGGCTTTGCTATACTTAGTGAAGCATAGTCTATATCCTAGGAAAGCCATGCTGATGTCCTTGGTTATCCTTGTTATCTATGATTCCACCAGTCGTGTAGGAATGGAAAGTACAATGAATTAGAGTTGTATATGACCTGAGCCTCAGGATCTGTACTGTGGGGATCGCAAAAGTTATGTTCCTGTGCCCAGATCCAACTTGAAGATATTTTTTTCTATATCTATTTCATGTTCTTGGTTGTCCTGAAATATTTAGGATTCCTCAGGCTTCTGCTTGTGGCTGAACTTAAGAAGTCCTGCTTTGTGATACAATCCATACTCCAGTAAGAGCTGCTAGGAGACAAGCTCTAAGCATCCCAGATCGCTGTGAGAGCCCCATCTTACCTGAATTGATCCCTAAATTGGATGTTACCTCTCTGACCCTAGTACACAGGCTCTGAGCACACTTCACTGTACCTCTTTGCTTAGCACAGGGGCTATGTGCAAATTCTTAGCCTTAGCTCTGGGATTATCTTCCTGGTGTTTGCCTAAGCTTGATTCTCCCATCACTCACCTCAGAGATTGATACTTGACTGCATTCATTTCTTGTCTCAAGAGATTTTCTCTCTGTGAGCTCTTTCAGAGATGTCTGTGGTCATCTCATAGATACAAGGAATTTTGGTTCTCTCATTATCATACACTAGTACTATATTATTATGCTTCTCTCTCCTAATGTGGTTACTTTTTTTTTTTTATTAGACTTTCCTAGACTTCAATGTGCTGTGAGAAAAGAGAACGTTCAAGTATTCTGGAAAATATCATTTGGGTTTTACCCTCATTCACTTTTATGCTATGAAATTACACAGTAATTTTGGAAGATATCATTTTCTTTATTTTTCTTTTTGAATAAAAAGGAATGTTTGTATGCATTTAAGGGTAACTTCAGCATGATTATAGCAAAACTAGTATTCCCCTGACCATTTTATTCTAAAACCACCTAGAGAGCTTTCTCAGAGTTGAGTTATTTTTATTATTTCCATAATGTAAATAAGCAGTATAATTTCTTTTCACATAAATGTAATTATAATACTATTTTAAAACACTTCATTTTCCAAGTTCTATTTATATTCGTTTATCATTATAAATATCACCTCCATGCTATTTAAGGATAACATTGGATAAAGGTGTTGAAAATTGCTAGTATAGTCAACAGCTATTGGAAGAGATGGAGGAGGAGAAAGAATATGGTCAAGATATATTGTATTTTTAGAAAATTTGAAAATAATCTTAAAAATCTTCTCTGTTGTTTCCATAATAGCTATGGACTTTCTGTCATTTAAATTGAAGAGAAAATTACTGTAAGAGGAAAAGTATTCTTGTCATGAGTCAAATGTTGTAACACTAGGCTTATTGATTACAAAGACTCACTCCGTTTGTAGAGAGAAAGACTTCGGATCCCAGGATCCAGGTCACAATGTTGACATCTGTTCATAATCCCAGAGCCAAAGGACATGGCTCTAGCTCATTATTTGTCCTTCCATGAATACATATAATTAAAAATCAATATATCTAAAAATGAGATCATACTGTAATTACTAAGACCTGGGAAAGGAAAACATGATCAAGTTGATGAAAACATGGACATCACGGTTTCCATCTGTGTTTTATCCAAACTTCCCTTTCAGCCCAACATTGGACATAGTCAATAGTATTCTGCCTTTCTAAGCTCAGCTCTCAGCTCTTCATCTTTTCACAAACATGAAAACCCACTTCATGAAACTTCAACAGCCTCGTTCACCTTCCCACTTCTTGTACTATAGGATGAAAATTGTTTGTTTGTGGGTTTGGTTGTTTTGTTTGGTGGGCTTTTGTGTTGTTGGTTTGGTTTGGTTTGTTGTGGGGTTTTGGTTTACTTATTTATTTATTTATTTACTTTTTTTGCTGCTTTTTGGTTTTGAGGGTTTTTTTTTCTTTGTTTATTTCTTGGTCTTCAGAAGCTTGTGTAGTAAAAATTACCAATCCAGAAGGTAAGAGATCATCATTTTGCATCACAAGATATAGGAAGTGGCTGAGGTAAGGAATAGAAGTTGAAAAAATCGTGGGAACAAAGTAAAAATGTAGGAAGAGATTATATTTTGTAAGAATCAAAGAGGAGGAAACTGATTTGATAGGTGGCCAAACATATAGGTCCCACTGTTAGGTGACCAAATGACTTCAAAGCTCAACAGAATCAGAAAAACAAAACAAAACAAAAAGGAAAACAAAAACAAACAAACAGAAGCAGACAGCTAAGACGTTTTGCTTCTCTTCAAATCACTCTGAGTTGGACTTGATTTTTTTAATGATTTATTTAATTTATGTGCATTGATATTTTACCAGCATGTCTGTCTGTGTGAAGGTGTCCATCACCCTGGAATTGAAGTTATAGACAGGTGTGAGTGGCCATGTGGGTTCAGAAAAACAGCTGACAGCGCTTTTAATCTCTCCAGCCCCTCAAACAAAATGTTTTCAATGAAACTAAAAATTCCATGGAGCTTCTTAATAACTGAAAAAAGAAAAGAAAGAAAGAATGAAAGAAGGAAGGAAGGAAGGAAGAGAAGAAAGAAATTTACAGAATGAACTTTCCTATTTAAAACAGTAGATTTGTGAAGTGGCAAGGATGTATTACTTTAAAGGAAAGCCAAATCCAAGCATGTTAGAAATTAAATTCAATAGGTCCATGACCACCATTTTGTATTTTGTGTAGGGCGTGGTGCACTAAGGGTTTGGAACCCCTGCCCCCAACTTTTTTTTTACAAGTTTGCAGTTTAAAGTTCACATTAGTATTCTCTGAAGCTGACTCTGCTTAGTGTTCATAACTTCCTTTCACTGATGGTGACGCTTACTGCTCTCTCCTCTGATTTTATATAGTTCTCCACCGAGGCTCCAGCTTCATTTCCAGAATTCCATAAGATCTGTAAGGAGCTGCTTACAGGACTTGAAATCTTACAGAATCCTTAATGATCTCTCAAGATGCCTGCAGCAACTTGGCCAATCCCCCATGACATTAGAAGGCTTGTAGTCTGCATGCCTCCAAAGCAATGAGAGCACTGACTGGCAGTGATTCCCTGGTTGTTTTGGACAAACAAGTTACCTAGGATTTTTTTAATGAAAATCTATTAAAGTATACATTTTTACAACCCGAATCTTTGATAGGTGGAATGGTCTTGGCATTCTTTAATTTTTAATATTTATATAATATGATGGCTATTTTGCCAGTGTCAATGCTCTTGTACTATATGCATACCTAGTGCTTGTAGAGACTGGGGACGGGTGGCGTGGATAAGATAGGTCACTGAAGACTGGAATTGAAGACAGTTGTATGTCATCATGTGGGTACTATAAGTCAATCAGTCCCTGCAGTAGAAGCCTCAATGATTCTAAATGCTGAGCCATCTCTCCAGGCCTGGCCTTGGTGATTTTAAGATGAATAATTGTGACTCATACTTCTTATTAGTCCATTTCAGTGTGCTTGTTTGATTCTTTGTATTTAACCGTACTAATAAAATAGCCTCTCTGGCTGAACATTTAGAAGGTTTCCTTTTCTAGTCAATCCACCAAGCATTTTATGTCTTTCTGAATCTCTATTTACCCAACTGTCTCTGTAAATGTGGCTTTAAGACACCCAATTATAACCAGGTAGCACTTTGAGCCTTTGTCTCCTTGAAATACTCTCTGACAGATAAACAAGTTTCTAACCTTTAAGGTTGGCCTTACACCAAGCCTTATGACATGAGTGAAGTTTAATTTTTCGCCACTGTTTAGCAAGTATCAACTTGAGTAGTCTAATTCTCCAGAGAGTCTTCTGAAACCTCTTCAGTCCAGTCTTTACAACCCATGTTCCTATTTCTGTTCTAGTATGCTAGACCCCCACAGAAAACACTTGTTACATTTTAAATCTAGGTTTTCTCTAATCCATTCATCCAACCTCTTCTAAATTCATCTAGAAAACCAATCTCAAAGGCTTCTTACCCTTCTCAGACAGAATTTTAAACACCCCAATTCTGGAATAATTTTACCATCTTATTTAACATGCTATTACAAAAGCAAAGACTTGAGAAAGTCATGACGTAAAGATAATGTTTTATTCCGGGTTCATGGTTTTGGAGATCGTGGTACAGTACCAATTGGCTCCTAGCTGCGAGTCTCAGGCGTGGTGCTGGATAGCAATGTTGACCAAATTGTGGTGGAGAAAAAACACATGCAACTTATTATTCACATATAAAAGAAGGGAAGAGTCAAGTTCCATAATAATTTCTACAGATGTGCTGTCAAAGATAAGGCTTCTCACTGAGCCCTGTTTCTTGTTCTCTAACTGGTGTTTCCATGGGAAGCAAGTATTCCTTATAAAGAACTCTGGGGCATACCAGAGATGTATAGCACAGCACAAAGGATGAGTTAGCATACTATAGTACCTCATTTATGTAAAACCTAAGAGGTAAAACTTAGACAAGCAAATAGAATTGTGGGTCCCCAGGGACAGGCAATAAGAAGGAATTACTAAATAGTCAACATGCCAAAGATATTAGTTAGAAGAGAAGTTCCAAAATTTTAACACCTGCCATGGACACTATAGTGCACATCATGTAAGAGATGCAACTACTTTTTTGAAGATTGGTAATGCATTGTAAATCAACCACTACTTAATTTTTCTGTGTTACTGAAAGAATTATACATATTTTTTAAATGATTGTTAAGAGTTATTATCATACAAGGAGAGCAAGCAGTAGAGTCAGCAGAAGTATCTTAAAGGAGCTTGAGCCTGACAGATTCTTATGCTTCCCCACACAGTCCCATCTACATGATTAACTGAAGGAATTACATAAAACATCAGGGATTGTGGTGGGGGAACTCAGTGCATTACACCATCTCTGAATCTTATCACACATTTAAGTAAAGTACAGAGGGCCCTTCAAGTTAACCCTGGGGCTGCTGTCAAACATTTTGTTCCCAGTAGGAACCATCAAGTGAGCTCACATAAAAGAAAATAATCAAGCAAGACAAGAGACTTATAGGGAGTGGTGGAGGAAACCTTCTTTGCAAAAGGTGTTCAAAGCAAAACAAAACAATGAAAATAGTATGGAACTGTCCACTGGTAAATTTCCCCACAAGCTCAGAATTCAGAGCTAGAAACAAAAATAATGAGAGAACTGACAATGCCAGGGAAATACTTGAGATATTTAGAATACTTCTTTTCAAAAGAACCTATGACCACATAGAAAATTCCAGTCACATGAATCAGTTAAGAAAATAAATGGAGGACCTAGATAAGAGAGGTTCTCAAGTAGACAAAATGGTGAGTGACTACAGGAGGAATTTGGAACTGTGGAGAATAAAATTCAGTGAAAAAAATTTTGAGATTCAGAAAATTGCATAAAGTAAGAGTAATTCAGTATGACAATAATAATAATTTAAAAAATGAACAAGATTACCCCCAAGCAAGAGTAAAGAGAAGAAAGGAAATAAAATATATAGGAGAAGATTAGCACAATAGTGCTCTCAAGCATATAGAAAGGAAAAGAAATACTGTGGTCTGATCTAAACTTCTAATAACTCATTAAAAAGACTGATATAAAAGTCTACTCATAGTAGAGACAAAGTCAAAGACCATAGACAATTTTTTCAATGAAAACAGTACAGAAAAATCTTCAAAATTTGAGGAAAACAATGAATAGTCAACCATAAGATGTGTTTAGAATTCAAAATATACATAACAAAGAATTAGGGAATTTATCCATGGTAGATGCCCCCTCCCGCCTCAGTACTCAACTGCTGTCTTGCTATAAGAACATATTCTTGTTCTTATAGCTTTTCCATACCACAGTCTATGATCTGCATCCACCGATACAGGAACCATGCTATAGATGTATCAATTGGGGGCTGGGTTACCCAAAATCTATTGGTTTCTTCATTATCTTCAATTGCGTTATTGTGTTTGTCTATTTGCTTGCTTGCTTGTTTGTATTGGTCTCCATTTACTATATAAAAAGCTGTTCACTATATACAAGGTGAAAGTTGGTATACAAGTTTTATAATATAGTAAGAAATCGTGCTCATCTGGCAAAGCTGGGGCAGTAAATTCTATTTTCATGTCCATGGTCAATCTTGCTCAGACAGGTTAGATGATTTTCTAGAGGCAGACATGGCTTCCCTTTTGTTGAGTGGAATATGAGTTCAATTAGACATCTGTTGGTTGCCAGAAACACGTCAGCGCCACTTTCTACACCTTTATAGATATCTTAACATGCAGTCCATTGTTGGTCACCTGGTATCAAAACTGGGTAGGACTATTAAATAATTCCTTCCCTTGGCATTGTGCATAGTATTTTCTGGTACCTTGGAAGCTGGATGTGAGAAGGAGACTCTTGGTTTAGATTCTGTAAGGTCAGTATTCCAAATTCTTTTTCTAAGTGTACAGAGAGTTCCACAAGAGAGACTAATTATCTTTAATTGATGGAGGAAAAAAGGCTATTTCATGATAAGGACAAATTAAAGCGATTGATTACAACTAACCCAGCATTGAAAAAATGCTTAATAACTACTATAAATGAAGACAAAAAGCAGTCTCATTTTTGAAAATATAGGAAACAACATATTATAAAATAGGAGTAATGTGAGAGATTTGGACAAGAATCTATTGTATCTAATTTAAAAAAAAAAACAAGCAAAATCTAACACTAGCACCACAAGAAAAGAGTTGCCAATAATAGAGAAAAACGAGCACTAAGAACCATAGGAAATGGAAAATACCTCTCAATAACAAATGGAATCACCCAACAAATTAAAAGATGAAGACTAACTGAAGGGATTAAAAATTAAGATCCAGCTATGTTTTATTTCCAGGAAACATATCCCATTGCTATCTACATACAACAGCTGAGAGGCTAATGATTGGTAATCAGTCATTACAAGCAAAGAAGCTAGCTAAAAAATTGAAGAGATGGGATAGAGGATATCAAGAAGGTATTTCCAGCTGTAATAGAGAAGGTAATAATACACATGATGTACAATGAGTGATCCATTTAAACACAAAGAAAACCCTTCTTGTCAATCAATGGACCGATGAACTATGCAAGAACAGTAGCCCTGACTGGCCTGGTATTCTATCAGTAGATGAGAATGGCCTCAAACACACAGAGATCCACTTACTTCTACCTTCAAAGTTCTGTGAAAAAAGGCGTGTACCATCACGACCTGGTCTTAAATATCCAGTTCTTTGAAGAAAAATACAAATAACTATCTAAAATCTTTAAAGTCTTGGACATCACTATGCATCAGGGAAGATGCAAATATAAAAGTGATATTGCATCTCACTGCAGTAAGAATTGCTAACATCAAAAAAGAAAGAAAGAAGGACAGAAAGGAAGGAAGGAAAGAGGGAGGGAGGGAAAGAGGGAGGGAGGGAGGGAGGGAAGGAGAAAGAAAGAAAGAAAGAAAGAAAGAAAGAAAGAAAGAAGGACAGAAAGGAAGGAAGGAAAGAGGGAGGGAGGAAAAGAGGGAGGGAGGGAGGGAGGGAAGGAGAAAGAAAGAAAGAAAGAAAGAAAGAAAGAAAGAAAGAAAGAAAGAAAGAAAGAAAAGAAGAAAAGATAAATTCAAGTTAGGATCAACAGCAAAAGGAACAATTATTCAAGGTTGTGGGAAGACAAATTGATGCAACCACTATGGAAATTAGTATGCGTTTTTTGTAAAAAAAAAAAAAGTATTTACAACTACTCAGATATAGAACTTTGAGGTTTCTCTACAAAGGACTTTCTGTCCTACCTGGAGTTTCTAATGTGTCATGCTATTGATGTCACAGTGGAGGTAGCCGTTGCTACCTGCTGAGATTTCTATCAAAGACTGAATGTACCTTTTAAAAATGTGATAATATACAAAAAGACTGTATTCGTGTATAAGGATTGTAAGTATACCATACTCAGAGAATCTAATAGTGATTCTTTCCATTCACATAGGAATTCTTGACTCATATGTATGGATGTTTGTATATATGTATCATGCATATCATAAATCAGGAATATATATAGAAAAGACTGTGAGAAAGGAAATGAGGCCATGAGGAAGTACGAAGAAGGGGGAAAATGGTAGATAGATAGAAGAAGAAGATATGTGAGGTTAAAGGGAAAGAGTTCTAGAAATCAGAAGCCTGGTGGCCAACAGTAGGAGTTAGGGCAGAAAGGGAAGAGAATCAATAAAACAAAGTGTGTGTGTGTGTGTGTGTGTGTGTGTGTGTGTGTGTGTGTGTGCGTGCTCACACATGCGTGCACGTGTGTGTATTTATATATATGCCTATGTTATCTTAATGTTAATATTTAATATCATAATTTTTAAAACTGAGCAATTAATATAGCTGGGGCACCTGGAAATTTTGCCATAAACCACTTGTTCCCTAAACAAACGAGTTAAAATATAGAAGTTTCTCAGAACTCACACATCTTTAAGTCAACCTAGGAAGGGAGGTAGCTTGAACTCTTACCCCTTTGCATATCCAGCATCAAGGTATCTCAAATCTTTACTCTTTTCCTCTCTCACGGTTTGGGAGGAAGGCCATATGCAGGCTTCCAAGGCTGCCTTTCAGAGCATTATTTGCGTGAGGAGCTTCCCAAGGGAGTATTTCAAATGACAGATGACTTTGCTGTACCCCTACCCCACAGCATCAATATCCACTATTCTGTGAGGATTAACTAGAGTCAGCACCCTGCGGTCATTGGTTATGAATTGTAAATGTGAAACAATTATGGTTCTTGAAGTACAGAACACTTTTTTTTTAACAGTGGTCTGTGGAGCCCGATTTAGTGAGAATGAGCTGAGAACAGCCAGATTCATTAGCTGTTTTAGTCATGCTGGTCATATCCTTTGTGTGTTTGTGCAATAGGATTCCTTAATCAGAAGAATGAACACACACAGTTTCTTTTAAATCACGCGTGATAAGGTAGGAGGTGAATGGTGTAGAAAGGTGTGTGATAAAAAGCTATAAAATAGAAATGCCGAAAGTGGGTCCATATCAACCAATATTTAATGGGCAATAAAACATTCCTGTTGAGGTCCCAAGGGAGGCACAGCACGATCCATAGGAGAAGGAGTGTACGCCAATCATACCTCTGAGAATGGAACCTGTTCTGCTGCTCGGGTCCCCTGGTCTGACCGTCGCATCATGGTTCTTGGGCTTTCATTGTTGTCAAGAAGCAGAAACAGTAAAGTCTGTTGATAAGTTTTCAAAGTTTGAAATACAGGCTGAGCACTATCACAACATTTGTAAAAACAGAACCAAAAGCAAAGCAGGGGAATTTCATCTGATGAAAAAGAGAAAGACATTTTCCGGTGGAAAGAGTATTAGAGACACACTAGCAGAAAAAGCATGAAGTAAAAGCTTACAGACTCAATATTTCAGTCAAGTTTTCACTCTCCCACCACAAAGTATTTGGGTACGTTATGGTCACATTATCTATTTATCATATATCTATATCTATATCTATATCTATATATCTATATCTATATCTATATATCTATATCTATATCTATATATCTATATATCTATATCTATATCTATATCTATATCTATATCTATATCTATATCTATATCTATATCTATATCTATATCTATATCTATATATCTATATATCTATATATCTATATCTATATCTATATCTATATCTATATCTATCTATCTATACATACATACATACATACATACATACATATACATGCATGGTCTTTTAAAGCTCCGGGTACTTACCTTACCAACTTGACTTCTAATGAAGATTAATAATACATGCTAGACACATTTCCCAGTTATTTGGTCAAACACTGATCGAAGGTATTCTTGTAAGGTATAGTAGAAGTGATTGAAATTTTAAAATATTTTCAAAAGGAAACAATTTTCCTATACAACATCAGTAGGCCTTATCCAATTAGTTGAAGATACTGAGCAAATTATTATAGTTTTCTAGTGTTTCCTCCAAGCTCTCACACGGAAATCTATTCTGAGTTTTTAACATGTTGCTTTCCTGTTTCTATTATCCGTCATTATTATTTTACCCTTTGAGAATATAATTACCTCCATGTTTTCAGACTTCAGGCTTCCTGAAAGTAAAGATGTCATTTTTCATGTGTTTTCCTCAGAATTAAGTATTTTTCCTCTGACAAACAGTAAGACTGCATATGCATTCCAGGGGAGTACTGAAAACCCTAACCAACAAGGTACTTTTATTTTTCTTGAGATCTTTATGTCTTTTAAGATTATAAATTTTGTGTTCAAACAGGAATCTCGAGAGCGTATATACAGCTGGCACTTAATGTACCCTTCCCCACTCTTCAGGGATGTACTCACTGTTTATTAGCCTTTGGGGAAATGTCTTCAGTGTAAGAGAAGACAGAACGCAGATGGGTGCAGGTATTTGCTGAGCTGTTCAGTGATCTACGTTATTGAAGCATTGCTGTACACTCAGGCTTCGTTCAGAATCCTTAATTGGTTTGCATATTCCATTGTCTTCTACAATCTTACTAGCTGCTTTCCACTTTCTGTTTTAGAATTGGTCACAAAATAACCGAGGAAGTAATCTTTCTATCCCTGCCAGGTTTCCCTCGTCTTCAGCTAAGAATGCACTGATGAAACAGACTACTCACAGAAGAGAATAGTTACATATCCACTCACCAGTTGTTTTTTTGTTTGCTTGTTTTGCTTTGCTTTGCTTTTTTAAGAAACTAATGTGCCCAATTTTCCTGGGCACCTTGATAAACTCTGAAAAAGGTGAATAAAAATTCCTTCTCTTCCCAAGTTACACAGAAACTGTAAGACAGACAGATCTATTGTTTGTTTTAAAATGCTATACAATGAATAACAATTCCGGTGAATACTTTGTCAGCTTGATGGCTTATTGCCTGTGCACACATCGATTTAACTATCATGTATTTCATAACAAAATATTCTAGAAAAATGTTTTCTATAGTTCCCAGTTAATACTTCTTTTCCACGACAGAACTGATATTCCAATATGTATAATTTTGATTTAGGTTTTCTTCTTTTCAGGGAGGATTTTTTTATTTACATCTCAAATGTTATCCCCTTTCCTGGTTTCCCAACCATAAACCCCCTATCCCATTCCCCCCTTCTTCTATGAGGGTGTTCCCCCACTCAACCACCCCATCCCTTCCTGCCTCCCCATCCTGATATTCCCCTACACTGAAGGGTCCAGTCTTGGCAGGACCAAGGGCTTTTCCTCCCATTGTTACCTAACAAAAGGCCATCCTCTGCTACATAAGCAGCTGGAGCCATGGGTCTGTCCATGTGTACTCTTTGGATGGTTGTTTAGTCCCTAAGAGCAGTGGTTGGCTGGTATTGTTGTTCTTAAGGGGTTGCAATCCTCGTTAGCTCCTTCAATCCTTTCTCTAACTCCTCTAATAGGAACCCCATTCTCAGTTCAATGGTTGGCTGTGAGCATTCACTTCTGTATTTGTCATGCTCTGGTAGAGCCTCTCAGGAGAAAACTGTATCAGGCTCCTGTCATCATGCACCTCTTGGCATCAGCAATGTTGTCTGGGTTTGGTGGCCTTATGTATATGGGCTGGATCCCCAGATGGGACAGGCTCTGAATGGCTATTTGTTCAATCTCTGCTCCAAACTTTGTCTCTGTATCTCCTCCTATGAATATTTTTCCCCTTCTAAGAAGGACTGAAGCATTCACACTTTGGTCAACTTTCTTCTTGAGCTTCATGTCGTCTGTGGATTGTATCTTGGGTAATCCTAGCTTTTGGGCTAATATCCACTTATCAGTGAGTATATACCATGTGTGTACTTTTGTGATTAGGTTACCTTACTCAGGATGACATTTTCTAGTTCCATCCATTTGCCTGATTTAGGTTTTCATTCTCAGAAATGTTCAAGTAGATCCTTTGATACTCTTTTACAAGTAGTCAATAAAGGAATTATTGCAGAGGAGTGAGTATAAACTTTAGACCATTTAGTTCCCAGAAAAAAATACACACACAGCCTTTATATTTATAGTAAGCCCTAGGTAGTACAAAAGCTGGGCAGATGCCTAACTCTATGCTGTTAGAATCTACTTTTTTATTTATTTATTTACTTTTTTATTAACATGAGTATTTCTTATTTACATTTCGAGTGTTATTCCCTTTCCTGGTTTTGGGGCAAACATCCCCCTAATCCCTCCCCCTCCCCTTCTTTGTGGGTGTTCCCCTCCCCATCCTCCTCCCATTGCTGCCCCCCCCAACAATCTAGTTCACTGGGGGTTCAGTCTTAGCAGGACCCAGGGCTTCCCCTTCCACTGGTGCTCTTACTAGGATATTCATTGCTACCTATGAGGTCAGAGTCCAGGGTCAGTCCATGTATAGTCTTTAGGTAGTGGCTTAGTCCCTGGAAGCTCTGGTTGCTTGGCATTGTTGTTCATATGGGGTCTCGAGCCCCTTCAAGCTCTTCCAGTTCCTTCAATGGGGGTCCTATTCTCAGTTCAGTGGTTTGCTGCTGGCATTCGCCTCTGGATTTGCTGTATTCTGGCTGTGTCTCTCAGGTGAGATCTACATCCGGTTCCTGTTAGCCTGCACTTCTTTGCTTCATCCATCTTGTCTAATTGGATGGCTGTATATGTATGGGCTACATGTGGGGCAGGCTCTGAATGGGTGTTCCTTCTGTGTCTGTTTTAATCTTTGCCTCTCTATTCCCTGCCAAGGGTATTCTTGTTCCCCTTTTAAAGAAGGAGTGAAGCATTCACATTTTGATCATCCGTCTTGAGTTTCATTTGTTCTAGGCATCTAGGGTAATTCAAGCATTTGGGCTAATAGCCACTTATCAATGAGTGCATACCATGTGTGCTTTTCTGTGATTGGGTTACCTCACTCAGGATGATATTTTCCAGTTCCAACCATTTGCCTACGAATTTCATAAACTCGTTGTTTTTGATAGCTGAGTAATATTCCATTGTGTAGATGTACCATATTTTCTGTATCCATTCCTCTGTTGAAGGGCATCTGGGTTCTTTCCAGCTTCTGGCTATTATAAATAAGGCTGCTATGAACATAGTGGAGCACGTGTCTTTTTTATATGTTGGGGCATCTTTTGGGTATATGCCCAAGAGAGGTATAGCTGGATCCTCAGGCAGTTCAATGTCCAATTCTCTGAGGAACCTCCAGACTGATTTCCAGAATGGTTGTACCAGTCTGCAATCCCACCAACAATGGAGGAGTGTTCCTCTTTCTCCACATCCTCGCCAGCATTTGCTGTCACCTGAGTTTTTGATCTTAGCCATTCTCACTGGTGTGAGGTGAAATCTCAGGGTTGTTGTGATTTGCATTTCCCTTTTGACTAAAGATGTTGAACATTTCTTTAGGTGTTTCTCAGCCATTCGGCATTCCACAGCTGTGAATTCTTTGTTTAGCTCTGAACCCCATTTTTAATAGGGTAATTTGACTCCCTGCGGTCTAACTTCTTGAGTTCTTTGTATATTTTGGATATAAGGCCTCTTTCTGTTGTAGGATTGGTAAAGATCTTTTCCCAATCTGTTGGTTGCTGTTTTGTCCTAACCACGGTGTCCTTTGCCTTACAGAAGCTTTGCAGTTTTATGAGATCCCGTTTGTTGATTCTTGATCTTAGAGCATAAGCCATTGGTGTTTTGTTCAGGAAATTTTTTCTAGTGCCCATGTGTTCCAGATGCTTCCCTAGTTTTTCTTCTATTAGTTTGAGTGTATCTGGTTTGATGTGAAGGTCCTTGATCCACTTGGACTTAAGCTTTGTACAGGGTGATAAGCATGGATCGATCTGCATTCTTCTACATGTTGACCTCCAGTTGAACCAGCACCATTTGCTGAAAATGCTATCTTTTTTCCATTGGATGGTTTTGGCTCCTTTGTCAAAAATCAAGTGAACATAGGTATGTGGGTTCATTTCTGGGTCTTCAATAGTATTCCACTGGTCTATCTGCCTGTCTCTGTACCAATACCATGCAGTTTTTATCACTATTGCTCTGTAATACTGCTTGAGTTCAGGGATAGTGATTCCCCCTGAAGTCCTTTTATTGTTGAGGATAGTTTTAGCTATCCTGGGTTTTTTGTTATTCCAGATGAATTGGCAAATTGTTCTGTCTAACCCTGTGAAGAATTGGATTGGTATTTTGATGGGGATTGCATTGAATCTGTAGATCGCTTTTGGTAGAATGGCCATTTTTACTATATCAATCCTGCCAATCCATGAGCATGGGAGATCTTTCCATCTTCTGAGGTCTTCTTCAATTTCTTTCTTCAGTGTCTTGAAGTTCTTATTGTACAGATCTTTTAGTTGCTTGGTTAAAGTCACACCGAGGTACTTTATATTATTTGGGTCTATTATGAAGGGTGTTGCTTCCCTAATTTCTTTCTCGGCTTGTTTCTCTTTTGTGTAGAGGAAGGCTACTGATTTATTTGAGTTAATTTTATACCCAGCCACTTTGCTGAAGTTGTTTATCAGCTCTAGTATTTCTCTGGTGGAACGTTTTGGATCACTTAAATATACTATCATGTCATCTGCAAATAGTGATATTTTGACTTCTTCTTTCTGATCTGTATCCCCTTGACCTCCTTTTGTTGTCTGATTGCTCTGGCTAGAACTTCAAGAACTATATTGAATAAGTAGGGAGAGAGTGGGCAGCCTTGTCTAGTCCCTGATTTTAGTGGGATTGCTTCGAGTTTCTCTCCATTTAGTTTAATGTTAGCAACTGGTTTGCTGTATATGGCTTTTACTATGTTTAGGTATGGGCTGCGAATTCCAATTCTTTCCAGGACTTTTATCATGAAGGGGTGTTGAATTTTGTCAAATGCTTTCTCAGCATCTAATGAAATGATCATGTGGTTTTGTTCTTTCAGTTTGTTTATATAATGGATCACGATGATGGTTTTCCGTATATTAAACCATCCTTGCGTGCCTGGGATGAAGCCTACTTGATCATGGTGGATGATTGTTTTGAGGTGCTCTTGGATTTGGTTTGCCAGAATTTTATTGAGTATTTTTGCGTCGATATTCATAAGGGAAATTGGTCTGAAGTTCTCTTTCTTTGTTGGGTCTTTGTGTGGTTTAGGTATAAGAGTAATTGTGGCTTCATAGAAGGAATTCGGTAGTACTCCATCTGTTTCAATTTTGTGGAATAGTTTGGATAATATTGGTATGAGGTCTTCTATGAAGGTCTGATAGAATTCTGCACCAAACCCGTCTAGACCTGGGCTCTTTTTGGTTGGGAGACCTTTAATGACTGCTTCTATTTTCTTAGGAGTTATGGGGTTGTTTAACTGGTTTATCTGTTCCTGATTTAACTTCTGTACCTGGTATCTGTCTAGGAAATTGTCCATTTCCTGCATAGAATCTACTTTTCTATCGATAACTCTGAGCTAATATATACTTTTCATCTGTGCTGCTCTAAACTTCAATTGGCCATCCCTTAGGAGCATGTTCTATAGATCCATGGTAGCTATTCCTTCTTCTTCCCATACCTTCTTCTCTCTTGTGCTTCTCCTCAGACTCCAAGCCTAGGAGACCTCAAACCCACCTGTGTCTCTTCTTCGCAGCTATTAGCTCTTGGCATCTTTATTTACCAATCAGAAATACCTTAGGGTCACTTCTCTGGGACAACCAGGTCCTGGGGTCTGCACTTAGCATTACGATAGACAACAAAAGACCAAATTTCAACATTAATGGATGCTAGGCAAGGGGCAGTCCATTTATTTCAAGGATGAGACCTTTTATAAATTGACCTGTAGATGGTTCCACACCTACCCACATACAGGCAATGCTAATTGAGTTCAATGAATATTAAAATAGGGCCCAGACGTTGAGAAGAAAATGTGGTGGGGGACATAAAGAAGAAGTTAAAAGGGAAGAAGAGAGGTAGATTTCATCAAAGCACATTCTATGTATGTACAGAATTATCAAACAATATAAAGGTACTCCAGAAAGTTAGGTCTGAGATGTTAGTCAATGAAAAATTATATGGACTTTAAATCTTCCTGGAAGGACTATACATCAGTTGGATCTGCAATGATGTGTACCATCCAGTGAATGACAAGATAGAATTGGACTTGTGTGGAAAACAGACATGTAAAAGCATAAAGGAAGAGAAAGACACCCCCTTTTTGTCTAAAGATAGCAAAAAGGTTATTACACTAATCACTATAAGGTCAGTGGTAGATGAGACATACGACAGAAGCAAAAGAAGGAAGAATGAAGGAGATTTTTATGAAAAGAGTAGGTGTGACTAAGAGGCCACGAGCTTCCGAAAATTTAGAACTTCTCCTTTGCAAGAGGAAATGTGAGAAGAGCAATGTGAGGAAGAGCTGAACGTAAAAGCAACAGCGCTCCTGTGACCTCAGAAGGGATTAGTGAACCAGGACTGGAAGGGAAATTGATCTCTTTCCAACTTGGGTTTTTCCAGTTCTTTCCTAACATCCTTCAATAGCCGATTTGAGTTCTCTACTGATAGTAGTGAAAAGCGAGAAGTGATTCTAACCAGGCAGGCTACACACATAAAGACCCATGCAGGCATGTGTGCACGTGCTCTCTCTCTCTCTCTCTCTCTCTCTCTCACACACACACACACACACACACACACACAAATACAGTAACAATTTATAATAAAACTATGGTAGTAGGAATTAGGCATAATCTAATTCCTCCAGTAGACCAGCTCCTATTTTTTAGGACCTCCTCAAACAGTGACACCAGTGGGGAACCAAACAGGTAACACATGAGCCTGGGGCATGGAACTTTCTCTGTTAAAACCATAGCAGTCAATCCATGCCCTATAAAGGCTCATTAGCATCTCATGTGCAAAAACCATGGTTAGTTCACCTCTTCAGAGTTCCAGTGGTTCCACAGCCCTAATACGGCATTGTACAGTAACCCAAGATCAAAGTCTGCTTAGAGCTTTAAGGCCAATTCTAGTTGTGAGCTCCTGTAGATCAGAAGAAAATTACAAACATATAAGGTACAAGACAAAACTTTCGGTTCCCAAAGGAAGAAATCACAAAGTAGCAAAGAAAAATCAGACCAAAGCAAAATGAAATTCCATCAGATAAAACAGTAAATCTTATACTCTTTGTCTGACATCCATGACACATGGTACTGTGAAGTCAGTTCTAATGGGCTCAGTTAACCCTGCCCTCGTGGCCTTGCCTTCTGCTGCTCACATTGCACCCACCTCCCCAGAATTGTCATTAGGGGACAATTTAATGTTCCTGGCACCTCTGACTTACTGAAGTCTCCAAGGAAGGTTAGGTTTGGCATTCTTAGTGGCTCCTGAGGACAGCCTACGTCTCCCAAACATTGCCTGGCCTCTCAGACTTGTCTTACAATATTGTTGGAAACCCTCATAACCTTACTGTCCTTGTACTCCGTATGACTGCAAAGCAAGCAAGTGTCATGTGGATGGTATAGTCTGTGTAACACATATAGTTGCATGATTTGGAAAACATGGGGTGAAACATAGAAGGTTTATTTACTGAATAACAGTAGTATTTTTATGTAAATATATGTTATTATAGTATAATAAAGGATTATTTTGTACATTAATATTTTTTATCTCACTAAATATTTTATTTGTTTTTGTTTCTGAATGTTTGCGATATTGGTAATAGTCTATGGCCCATAGTCTGGGAAACTATTTCTGTAAGAGTACACATTAAAAACTGCCTCTTGGGCTGAAGAGATAGCTTAGCGGTTGAGGACACTGTCTGCTCTTCCAGAAGAAAACTACATTGTGACCCACAATCACCTCAAAGAGATGTGATGCCCTCTCTGGCACACAGGAATACATGCAGACAGAACACTCATATACATATAACACGTAAATAAATAAATCCACAAAAGACGTCTTCTTAGATATTCAACATTATGTTTCTCTCTGAGCAGTTATGCTGTGTCTATATTATCCCAATATGAATGATAAAAATCAATGAAGTAATGATAAAGCATCAGTAATTATACTGATAGAGCATTAATCAAATCACTTAGCCAAGAGGTTTGCAACCTGACCCTGGACTCCACAGCCATTCAAAGATGGCACCAGAGGGTCCTTGGAGAAAGAACTCGAAAATCCCTGGCCTAATAAAACACACTGGCATGTGTGCATAATTTTTTTTCCTTCGGATTTGAAATGCCTTTCTTGAAAATAAGATGTTAAAGCGAGACAGGGCTCTGAAGGAGAATCCCTCTTGTAGTGCAAGACTGTCTCAAGATGCTCACTCAGAAGCACACTTGAGTGATAGCTGAGAGGCACAGAGATCACAAGCAACAAGAATGTTCTATGCTGTAAGGACAAAATGAAGAAAATGTGCTTTGATGGTGTGAATGTGCACCACTGGCATTTGGCTGAAGACTTGAGGGCAACCCATTTATTCATCTGTCTGAATTCAGTGGCTAAAACTGACAAGGAACTGTTTAGAAACAGGGTGGATATTGGTAGGGCCTGCACCTTTTTCCCATATCTTAGACATTACAAATGAAGGGATTGGAAGAGAGTTTTCATGTTATCTGTGTTTCAGTTTCTTTTTTTTTATTAATTGAACATTTCTTTGCTGGTATTAGATATTTCCCTGACACGTGCAGTAAGTAGTCATGTTCTGGAAATCTGTGATAGCTTGAACATTTATCATACTGCAAAATAGATATGTGTCTTGTCACTTGCTTATAATTTTGGCACACAAATATGAAAATTCTCTAAACCTATCAACAGGTATAAGGTAAACTTTATTTTATTATCCATTTTAGGTAGCAAAAAGAACACGTAGTAAATATTCAGTGGGTTTTTGTTCCTTCCCTTAAGCAACAGTTGAGAAATGAAATTAAATTTGAAAACTATTTTCAATTTTCATGTTAATTTACTTTGTATAGTTTTATTTCTGGATGAAAATCTCATGAAATCTGTTTTCTTGTACTATTTCAAAAAATAGTATATTTAGAAAAAATAAAAACCTTTCTCCCCCCACCAACAATTTAATGAATATTTGATAGAAATCACTTACCTTAAATTTAGAAGGATCCAGCTAAATGCACTTACCTTAAGTAGTTCATTTAAATAAACATGTTTGAAAATACATTATAAACTTAGCATACCTGGGGTCATTTGTCAGCAATCTATTTGATATGCTAGAGTTATTTTCCAATCTTTAGAAGTGAAGTACCTTATAGGAGAGAAAACACAACCATGGCCTTTCATTAATTATTAATTCTTCACACCCCTTATATGAGAAGTCACCAATGGTGTTCTCTTTGTACAGATAAAAATAATCGCAGCTCAGAAAATGCCAGAGTCTATCCAGGGTCAGCCACTGAACACAATTCCAACCTTACTCTATTATAGAAAGAGACACAAACAATAGCTTAGGTATATAAATTATTATTTTTCAATGCTAGAAGGAAAGCCATATGGCAAGTAGTGTTACCTGGTAGACAGAAGAACGCAAATGTTCAGATGTTCAGCCATTTTCCCCTTTCATTTACTCCACCTCAGCTTTTGTTTTGCTTTGGGAGGTTCGTTGATTGCTTGCTTGCTTGCTTTTCCTTCTCTTTAAGGAAGCTTCCCATTTTCTTATTTTGAAATTTTATCAAGTGCTTTCCTCAGTCACGATTACTTCTGTCCTCGTGGCCTTAGACTATGCAAATGGTGGAGAATTATGCTGATGTGATATCTAATCCAATAGCTTTATTTTAGGACAAAGAGACTGGAACCCAGTTTGAAGCGGCAGCCTTCGCTGTCCAGTCCAGTCATAGTCTAAAAGTTGTGCTCCGTCTCGTCTGTAGTGTAGTGCTCCATGTTATCTGATTTATTTGTAATCCAAATCTGACTTCCTCATGGCAGAGGTTCCCCTTGTATTCTACTTTTTATTGTGCTAATTGCCAGAAAATATTATTTGTGACAGCTCTTTTCAGAGGAGAAATAAACCTGGGTGAATGACACAATTAAGATTCTCCATTATACTACACCTTACACTGTTGAATATGACTGAGAGCAAAAGACAGAGGAGGAATTTGGTTAAACATCGCGTTTATTTGCTTGGAATATGTAAAGTAAGTCAGTAGGTTTCCAGATGAAGACTCTCTATTAAAACTATTTCCATGTCAAATGCACCATACATTTTTATGTGCCACGGATGCATAAAGAAATAGATACCTGCAAAACACACAATTCTCCAATGCATGTGTGTACATAGACAGTTGGAAACACAGGCACATACAAAACACGCGTGTTGCTTTTCATTCCTATCTGGATACAGTAGCATGGTGCCAAAGTACCTTTTCTGTTAAAACTACTGAAGCCTGATTTCCAACACCTTGCTATCTTATCTGCTTCCCTTCAATCTCTCGGTTAATAGGATTTCTATAAACCAGCACAGCCCTGGGCTCCGTAGCTCAGCAGATTAGACTGTGGGCTTTCATCCTTGGAACCTGGTTCAAATTCAGTCCCCACCAAGATGTTCAATAATCCTCCATGGGCAGATTGCTCTCAAAAGGGCATGAAGCCGAGTTTATATTTGAACCTGATTTTTTTTTCTTTACTTTTCCTATAGCTTTGCTTTATTTCATTCATGCCCCTGATAGTATAGACATTTCGTCTTAGATGATAGACTAGTTTTTCTTCTTCAAAAATCTCAGAAGGAAAAGATTTTTCTTTCTTCTTTCCCCAGCTGTCTATGTGATAGAAACATCCAAAACTGAAGTCAAATAACTTTGCAATTCTTTTATTTTTGTTTTTCATAAGGCTTGAGGTCAATTCCATCAGAGCTTGAAAGAAAAACCCCACACCAAAAAGTGATATAAACCTCTGTAGCTGCCCAGAAAAAAAAAAAAACACAGAAAAGAAATGGAGAAAGCTATACTGTTTGAGTTAAGCAGATATGGAGTTCGGGTACATGGCGAGCCAAGAGGCATATACTTAGTAGAAGAGGGCTGCTTTAGAGAAAGAGTAGGGAAGCCTATAATATCAGAAAATATACCCTTAGGTTCCGGCCAGCATCCAAAAGCAAATCAGCAAAGAGAAAGAACAAGCTTATATCTTCTTGAGTCAGAGCATGGAAAGGCCAGCAGACCCCTGGGTACCTCCTGGCTTCTCTAGAGTCACTACCTACTTTACATCTGATTCTGGCTACTTTTTCACAAGGGCCAGCCCTTCATCAGCCTCTACGTACCATTTTCAAGCTATCCTTTTGCACTTAGATGGATGCTGGAATGACAACATGTCAATGAATTAAGAGAAGAGTCTGATGCTTTCTTGCTCACTTTTTCAGTATCCAAACATACCCTCCTTGCAAATTCCATGGTGAAAAAGTGTTGTTCATTCTAATGTGCAGTCAATGTGATTCTTTTGTTTCTCTCTCTCTTGTTCTCTCTCTCTCTCTCTCTCTCTCTCTCTCTGTGTGTGTGTGTGTGTGTGTGTGTGTGGTGCGTGTGTGAGCATGTGTGTGTGCTTGAGAGGGGGAGGAGGAGGAGGAGGAGGAAGAGGAGGAGGAGGAGGAGGAGGAAGAGGAGAGGTATGTATGTTGGGCATCTTTCCAAGGTTTGAACATGTTAGGTCTTCACTCTGCCACTGAGTTATCACATTCCAGCCTAACTAGATTTTCATCTAGCTCCCTATCCTTCATTCCTCCAATCTTATATTATCATCACCATCACCATCATCATCACCAACATCATCATCATCATCATCATCATCATCATTACTATTATTTCTGCCCATTATTTCAGCATGGACTAGATTTAACTCCTTTCATAAGTTCAGCTTCTGCCATACCTAAGCACGAAGCCTCAGCACTTGCATGGTGCATAGGAGGAGCACTGAACTCTGAATGACATAGAACAGGGAAACCATGAGAGTGGTGATCACGATAATGATAACAAATGCCTAGGTGTTACATAAATGCTAGATCATAGGTCACCGCCGCATTTCTTCCCTGTAATTAAACATGTTCCTTTCAATATCAAATCTATAGTTAATGTTTAGTGACTTACTACAACTTCAGAAGTATAGGTAGCAAACTGCAGACTGTATTCCAAAGTTAAAATGTCTTTCAGAAAGCATTGTTTGATTATCCTTTCTTCCTAATTCTTAAAGGTAACTGTTGATTTTCTTCTTTTAACTCTCAGAGTCTCCTCTGTCAAATGGGAGAATCTGTAAAAAGAATTATGAATACCTTCTTTTAAGAGGAGTCCAACGATAGCATGCATTCCAGTCTTTCATACTATATTTGTTTCTTGTTATTAGTTATATATTAACACTGCTTTAAAATTTATCTAAATCATTCAATACATCTTTGGTAATATTGAGTTGAGGAAAGGAAGCATTCCTGAAACCGAGTCATTGTGCTATTTCCTTCAAAATACACTCCTCACAGAGTATTTCTAGCACAAAGCTTAATTGAGCAAAGTTTCTGTAGACTGAAACTTAAGAGCTATTGGAATATTGTGAAAGCCTTTGTTCTGCACAATCCCAATGCTATGAACTTTCAAACCTTTTAAAGTGGGAAGGATTAAGAGTGACATATAATTTTGAAAGAAAGCATTGTCTAGTATTACTAATTATAAGCAGATTTAGTCACAAGGAAAAACTTGTAGAGAATGGTAGCGACCTTTTGTCCCTGAAATGGTGGAGGGGCTGGGATGGCTAGCATATTTCTATTCACAATCACCTAAGGCTTCAAATGTATTCTCACAAAGATAAAAGCAGAGATCTTGAGATAGAATGTAATCCTTGAATAAATCTCTTGCTTTTCAACACGTTAATACATTTCCTGTACATTAAAAGACACTGAGTCAGAATGAGGGTGGTATCATTTTTTTCTGTCTGAAAATTCTGATAATGAAATCTGTCCTTCTACATTTCTCTTTATTTAATTCACTAGGATAACAAAGAGGTACGCATTGTATTCAGATCTTTCCCTGTCATTTCTGCTTACTTCTTTATTGGTAGCAAGTGTAATGTGAACCGTTGACTGGCCTACTGGCCTACTAATATATCACATAACAGAAGACCCGCCCACCTCGATCTGTTGCCCAATCATAAGCATTAGCCCCTTTTTGACCAATTTACTTGGAGAGTAAGGTTCACACAGCAAAAACCTGTTTATGTGTGAATTTGCTAGTGGGGTCAACCAGATCTTGGGGACCAGTATTTAGCATTTGAAAACATAGCAACACCAGACCAACTACCTACAAACCATGAATGGGTTTAATTGCTTATCTCACACATGGGACCTATTTAGTAAAGTTGTGTGTTTAGCTTATGCATGGAAAAGTACATACTGTTAGTGAGACAAAAATGACTTGATTGAGGTTAATGTCAGTCTCTTAAGTAAAACAAAAGATAGTTGTTGGTGACAATACACTGCTAAGGAGAGTCCCTTGGAGTGGTGCTACAAAAATAAATGCACAAATGTTTGGGCCAACACTGCTTGTCTTCTAGAATTCAAGGACAATTTTAGTCTGTTCTACACACGAAGTACATTTATCTCTTCCTTAAAGATGAAAAGTTTATAGTGTTAAAAAATGCATGGGCATACAGTAGACATAGCACTTTACTCAAGTAAAAGGAACCTAGAACAAGAATTTAGGTGATTTTCTTACCAGTGCCCGCCCATCTAGAGTTATACTCAGGAGTGTGGCTACTTGGAGTAACACTCAAACCTGGTCATCTGCAAATTTTTTGCATTTAGCATAGCCAAATTATTTTTACTTTGTTTAAATCAAATTTTATAAATTACACTGTGTTAGCAATTTGCTGTCATTCCCTATCTTACCTTAGTTCTATGGATCTTTCATAGTGGTTGTTAAACCACAGAAGATGGGCATGGGCCTACCACTTATTTATTTTACTTATGTTATTTTGTTTATTATTATTATTATTATTTCTATTATTAAAAACATTTTAGTGAACCAATGATGCATTACCATTTTTTTAATTTGTGTACTATGGGAAAAAACTTTCATAGGTCAATAGAAGAGCTAAATACTCCATGGAAGGAAATCGAGTATAGAACTCAAATCTTTTTAATTGTTTTACTGGTTATTTTATTTATTTACATTTCAAATGTTATACCTGGTTTCTCATTTGCAAACCCCCTATTTATCCCCCATGCCCCTTGCTTCTATGAGGGTGTCCCCACACTCGCCCACTCACTCCTGCCTCATCGCATTCCCCTATAGCGGGGCATCAAGCCTTCACAGGACTAAGGGCCTCCCCTCCCATTAATACCATATAAAGAAGTCCTCTGCTACATATGTAGCTCGAGCCATGCCTCTCCCTTTCCCCCACTCATGTGCACTTTTTGGTTGATGGCTTAGTCCTTGTGAGCTCTGAGGGGTCTGATTGGTTGACATTGCTGTTCATCCTATGGGGTTGCAAACCCCTTCAGCTCATTCAGTCCTTCCCCTTTGGTCAAGCTGTGACAGAGCCTCTTAGGAGAGAGCTATATCAGTCAGGCTCCTGTCAGTCAGCATTTCTTAGCATCAGCAAGAGTGACTGGGTTTGATGAATGCATATGGGATGGATCCCCAGGTGGGGCAGTCTCTGGATGGCCATTCCTTCAGTCTCTACTCCACTCTTTGTCCCTGTATTTCCTTTAGACAGGAACCATTCTGGATTAATATTTTTTGAGATGGATAGAAGACCCAATCCCTCAACCGGGACCATACCTAACATTTGGATATAGTCTCTACTTGTTCTCTCTCCCTTTTGTTGGATTTTCAGCTATTGTCAAGTCTTGTGGGACCTGGAGGCAAAAGCCAGTGAAGAGGCCATGGAGGATTCTAATTACTAATTTATTCCTCCAGGCTTGCTCAGTCAGCTCTCACATAGAACTAAGACTGTTTTCATCTACAATGGGCCTGGCCTAAACTACTTAAATCATATTAAAAAATGCCCCTTAGGCTTTGCTGCTCACAAACAGATTGGGACATTATCTCAATGCATTAAGTTGTGTCAAAATGACATAAAGCTAAGTAAGTGCCATGAAAAACAAAACAACACAACCACAACAGCAAAAAAAAAAAAATCAACTCTGTTAAATCTTTGAATCTTTGTAATATTATAACAAAAATACTAGTTACCTCAAAACTTGTAAGCTTAATGCAATAAAAGTTTACTTTATCTCCAGAAAATTGGGTATCTTGCCTCTAACCATCTCTCTGAGGCATCTTCTTCATTCAGGGAAGAATGTAGAGCAGTTCTGGTTCTACTGATCTCAGTAATTTTTCTTTAAATGGTATGATAGTCTGGGATCCAAGCAGCTGGTTTTTAGAAATTTAGCTTGTGGATAACCAGTGCTACTTGAACTAACCTATCATTGTCTAGAGCAGCTTCTACACACCAACAAGGGAGCTGGGAAGTATTTCTTTCATGCCTTTCAAAGAACCAAGAACACAAATTGTAAGGCATGAGTAAAGACTGACAAATCAGAGAAGGCCTTTTTGAGGAGATTGCATTTGATGAGATAAACTGGGGATAAAATATCACACGGGGTCGAAAGTGGGCAACACCATGATTGAGACTTGCAGCAAACTGAGAAGACCAAGGGAGAAAGATCATTGTATACCCAAAGAACCAAAGGACAAATAGACATAAGATGGTGGAATAAGATAGAATTATGAAAATTCAGCTGTACTATCACCAAAAGCCTTGGAAGCCCTGGGCAAGCTTAACTATTATTCAATAGGCACTTGCAGACTCTTTCAAACACAGGCCACAGCTTACTTGTGTTATAAAGGAGCCACAATGTCTTCAGAGCAGAGAATGGATTGGAGAATTTGTCTATGTCCAGGAAACACCAGTGAAGTTCTTCTATTGTGAGCCTCTTTCTATGAACATCTCATTTACAGATATTGAAATCTTTAAATTAAATATTTTGCTGGTGAAGGTCATGAAACAGTCATAAGTATTGGCCAAAGAAAAAAGAAAGAAGAGGAAAAAGTATTCTGTGGCAGAGATGAAGACGCGCACATGCATGGAAAGTTAGTTTCTTGAGAAATGTGACCTATTGCTTGCCACACAAATCCCTTCCACCCATCACTGTTCATATAGATTATGCACCAGCAGGAGACGGAGATTAATGAAGAAGAACTTATCAAGACCTCTTTTGTTGTCCTTGCTATCAATTGTAGCTTATGCAACCACTCCACATGAAGTGAGAGCCTGCATTTCTCCTGGTTGCATTCCTTTCTCTTTTTTTCAAGTGCCAAACAGTTTTCATATGTAAAACGAGATAAGATTTTTATGAAACAGGAAAATAACTTCATTTTTTTTTGCTTGACTCTTAGGCATAAATTTTGTAAATACTAGATAATAAATCATAGAGCATGGAATAATGTATGTGGTGTTATAAATTTAATTTTGATGTTTTTCCTGACTTGCAAAACAACATAATTCATCCACAGTGTAATCACACCTTTTATAACAATTCCTATATACATATATCGGGTTAATTATAGTTGGTGTAGCTGACAAGAATTTTCTGACAGCTGAAAACAGTTTTCATTTCTCTTTATAAGTGGGTGACATTTTTTTCTTCCTTTGAGCTCATTTTATCAGTTGAATTCAGCATGAACTGTGGAGGAAAAAAATGCTAAAATCCACATTTCAGGTATTTGAGACTGCTACACAGCTAAAAGCAATCCTGTGAGTTCTTTTCCAAAGTAAAATTAACCCTAAGTTTTATGGTCTATGCCATCCTCCTCCTGATGCTAACCACCAAAATACCTAAATACAAGTACAACTCCTGTCCCTCAGACATCTGGACAAAAGTAAGAAACATTTTCTTTCTTACTTCTTACACACAGTTTCACCTGAGTTCTTGTATCTCTGGCACTGGCTATATTGAAGGGAAGGAAACTTTTTCCTTCTTCTTCTTTTTTTCTTGTATTGGATTTTTAATTTACATTTTAAATGATATCCACTCTCTCAGTTTTGCCTCCAGAAATCCGCTATCCCATACCCCCATCCTTCAATGAGGGTGCTCCCCAACCCACCCACCATCTCCCTCCCAACTCCCCAAAATGACATTCCCCTACACTGGGGCATCTAGCTTTGACAGGACCAAGACCTTCTCCTCCCATTGATTCCCAACAAGGCCATCCTCTGCTACACATGTGACTGCACATGTTATCTTGGGATGGTGGTTAAGTCCCTGGGAGCTCTAGGGTGTCTGGTTGGTTGATGTTGTTCGTCTTATGGTGTTGCAAACTCCTTCAGCTCCTCCAGTCCTTTCTCTAACTCCTCCATTGGGGACCCCATTCTCAGTTCAATGATTGTCTGTGAGCATCCACCTCTGTATTTGTCAAGTTCTGGCATAACCTTTCCAGAGACTGCTATATCAGGCTCCTGTCAGTATGCATTTCATGGAATCCACAATATTTTCTGGGTTGCTGTCTATTTATGGATGGATACCCCAGGCAGAGAAGTCTCTGGATGAACTTTCCTTTAGTCTCTGCACCACACGTTGCCTCTGTAATTCCTCCTGTGAGTATATTTGTTACCCCGTCTAAGAAGGTGTGAAGCATCCACACTTTGTTCTTCCTTCTTCTTGGGCTTCAGGTAGTTTCTGAATTGTATTGTGGATATTCCAAGCTTTTTGACTAATATCTACTTATTGTTGAGTGCATATCATGTCTGTTCTTTTGTGACCAGGTTACCTCACTCAGGATAATATTTTCAAGTTCCATCCATTGGCCTAAGAATTTCATGAAGTCATTGCTTTTAATAGCTGAATAGTACTCTATTGTGTAGATGTACCACATTTTCTGTATCCATTCCTCTGTTGAAGGACATCTGGGTTCTTTCCAGCTTCTTGCTATTATAAATAAGGCTGATGTGAACATAGTGGAACATGTGTCCTTGTTATATGTTAGAGCATCTTTTGGGTATATGTCCAGGAGTGGTATAGCTGCGTCCTCAAGTAGTACTGTGTCCAATATTCTGAGGAGCCTCCACACTGATTTCCAGAGTGATTATACAAAGGAGTCGTGTTCCCCCTTCTGCAGCCTAGCTAGCATGTGTTGTCACATGAGATTTTGATCTTAGCCATTCTGACTGGTGTGAGGTAGAATCTCAGAGTTGTTTTGTTTTATATTTCCCTGATAACTAAGGATGTTGAACATTTCTAGGTGCTTCTCAGCCATTCAATATTCCTCAGTTGAGAATTCTTTGTCTAGCTATGTAGCCCATTTTTAAAAGGGTTATCTGATTCTCAGTCTATTTTCTTGACTTCCTTGTATATAATGGATATTAGCCCTCTATCAGATGTAGGATTGGTAAAGATCTTTGCCCAATCTGTTGGTTGCTATTTTGTCCTAATGACAGTGTCCTTTGTGTTATAGAAGCTTTGCGGTTTCATGAGGTCCCATTTGTCATTGTTGATCTTAGAGCATAAGCATAAGTGTTTTGTTCAGAAAAATTTCCCCAATGCCCATGTGTTCGAGGCTCTTCCCCACATTCTCTTATATTAGTTTCAGTGTATATGGTTTTATACGGAGGTCTTTGATACACTTGAACTTCAGCTTTGTACAAGGAGATAAGAAGGGGTCAATTTGCATTCTTCTACATGCTGACCTCCAGTTGAACCAGTGCCACTTGTTGAAAATGCTATCTTTTTTCTACTGGATGGTTTGACCATAGGTGTGTGTGTTCATATCTGGGTCTTCAATTCTATTCCATTGACCTACCTGCCTGTCTCTTTACCAATACCATACAGTTTTTTTTATCACCTTGCTGTGTAATATAGCAGGAGATTAGGGATGATGATTCCCCGAGACGTTATTTTACTGTTGAGGATAGTTTTGGTTATTCTGTTTTTTTTTTCTTTGTTATTCCAAATGAATTTGCATATTGTTCTTTCTAACTCTATGAAGAAATGACTTGGGATTTTGATGGGGATTGCATTGAATCTGTAGATTGTTTTTTGGCAAGATGGCCATTTTACAATATTAATCCTGCCAATCCATGAGCATAGGAAATCTTTTCCATCTTCGTAGATCTTCTTCAATTTCTTTCTTCAGAGACTTGAAGCTCTTGTCATACAGATCTTTAATTTGCTTGATTAGAGTCACACCGAGGTATTTTACGTTATTTGTGACTATTGTGAATGGTGTCCTGAAGTTCTTTCTCAGCCTGTTTATCCTTTGATTAGAGAAAGGCTACTGATTTGTTTGAGTTAATTTTATACCCAGCCACTTTGCTGAAGTTGTTTATCACGCTTAGTAATTCTCTGGTAGAACTTTTGGGGTCACTTAAGTATATTATTATACCATCTGCAAATAGTGATATTTTGACTTCTTCCTTTCCAATTTGTATCCCTTTGACCTGTTTTTGTTGTTTGACATCTCTGGCTATGACTTCTAGTGCTATATGGAATAGGTAGGGAGAGAGTGGGCAGCCTTGTCTAGACCCTAATTTTAGTGGAATTGCTTCAAGTTTCTCTCCATTTAGTTTGGTGTCCACTAGTTTACTGTATATTGCTTTTACCATGTTTAGGTATGGACCTTGAATTCTTGATCTTTCCAAGACTTTTAACAAGAAGGGGTGTTGAATTTTGTCAAATGCTTTCTCAGCATCCAATGAAATGATCATGTGCTTTTTTACCCTTTGAGTTTGTTTATATAGTGGATTACATTGATGGATTTCCATACATTGAATCATCCCTGCATGCTTGGGATGAAGCCTACTTGATTACAATGGATGGCAGTTTTGATGTGTTCTTGGATTTGGTTTGCGAGAATCTTATGAATATTTTGGCATTAATATTCATAAGGGAAATTGGTCTGAAGTTCTCTTTCTTTGTAGTTTTTGTGGTTTAGATATAAATGTAATTGTGACTTCATAGAACGAATTTGGTAGTGGTCCTTCTGTATCTATTTTGTGGAATAGTTTGGAGAGTATTGGCATTAGGTCTTCTATGAAGGTCTGATAGAATTCAGCATTAAACCCATCTGATCCTGGGATATTTTTGGTTCGATGACTTTTAATGACTACTTTTATTTCTCTAGGAATTAAGGGACAGTATAGATGGTTTATTTGATCCTGATTTAACCTTGATACCTGGTATCTGTCTAGAAAATTATCCATTTCAGTCAGATTTTCCAGTTTTGTTGAGTATAGGCTTTTGTAGTAGGGTCTAATGATTTTTTGAATGTCCTCAGTTTCCGTTGTTATGTCTCTCTTTTCACTTCTGATTTTGTTAATTTGGATAATGACTCTGTGCCCTCTGGTTGATCTGGCTAAGGGTTTATCTATCTTGTTGATTTTCTCAAAGAACCACCTCCTGATTTTGTTGATTCTTTGCATAGTCCTTTTTGTTTCTACTTGGTTGATTTCAGCCCTGAGTTTGATTATTTCCTGCCATCTACTCCTCTTGGGTATATTTGCTTTCTTTTTGTCCTAGAGCTTTCAGGGGTGCTCTCAAGCTGCTAGTATATGCTCTCTCCAGTGTCTTTTTGGAGACATTCAGAGCTTAGCGCTGTTTTCATTGTGTCCAATAAGTTTGCATATGTTGTGCATTTTTTATCATTAAATTCTAAAAAAGTCTTTAATTTCTTTCTTTATTCCTTCCTCAACTAAGTTATCACTGAATAGAGTGTTCTTCAGCTTCCATGTGTATGTGGACTTTCTGTCATTTTTGTTGATATTGAAGACCAGTCTTAGTTCATGGTGATTTGATAGGATGCATGGTATTATTTCTATCATCTTGTATCTGTTGAGGTCTGTTTTGTGACCGATTATTTTGTCAGTTTTGGAGAAGGTGCCATGAGGTGCTGAGAAGAAGGCATACTCCTTCATTCTAGGATGAAATGTTCTCTAGATAATTGTTAAATCCATTTGGTTCATAATTTCTGTGAGTTTCTCGATGTCTCTATTTAATTTCTCTTTCCATAATCTGTTGGTTGATGAGAGTGGGGTTTTGAAGTCTTCTATTATTATTGTGTGAGGTGCAATATGTGCTGTGAGTTTTACTAAAGTTTCGTTTATGGATATGGGTGCTCTTGCATTTGGATCATAGAGATTCAGAATTGAGAGTTGATATTGGTAGATTTTGCCTTTGACAAGTATGAAGTGTCCTGTCTTATCTTTTTTGATAAATTTTGGTTGAAAGTGGATTTTATTTGATATTAGAATGGCTATACCAGCTTTTTTCTTGGGAACATTTACTTGGAAAATTTTGTCCCAGCCTTTTACTCTGAGGTAGTGTCTGTCTATGTCACCTAGGTGTGTTTCCTATAAGCATCAAATGCTGGGTTCTCTTTCTGTATCCAGTCTGTTAGTCTATGTCTTTTTATTGGAGAATTGAGTTCCTTGATGTTGAGAGATATTGGGGACCAATGATTGTTGTTTCCTATTATTTTTGTTGTTAGAGGTGGAATTACGTTTGTGTGGCTATCTTCTTTTGGGTTAGTTGAAAGAAGATTACTTTCTTGCTTTTTCTAGGGTGTAGTTTCTCTCCTTGTATTGGAGTTTAGGCACATCTCACTTTCCAAATAATTAGTGGCTCTAAATATATGGATGTATTTATGTGTCACCAGAGGATTGTCATATCAATTCACAGGAAATAACCTTCTCCTTTCAAATATCATATGAAGTAAACAAAACAAAACCACAAACAACAACAAAAACAGTGAATACAAATATGTCTTTTAATATTACAGCCTTGCTTGTACTTCTTCTTCAGTAAGGACATCTTACATTTGATGAAGAAATTAAAGTATCAACTGTGAATGTCATCAAAGGTGCAGCAGTACCATTCTCAGCTTTACTGTTTGAGAATTGCCCCATTTATTGTTCCTTTTGTTCTCTAAAGTATATGGCTTAGCATGCTTTAAAAAAATAATATACAAAACTTCATGGTGTGTTAGAGCAGAGGTTAGAGAACAAATTGATGGGGTAAAAATAGATAGATAAATCTCAATCTAGTGCATAGCAACATGTAGCTACCCACTTAGGATGGATCTGAAGTAGACTTCCCACACACTGCTCTCAAACCTTCATAAGCAAGGAAATAAAATACTTGTTTCCATGTTCCCCAAAATCTTGATCAAGTGTGTGAGGCTGTTAGACACAGCCATTAACTAAAGCCAGGTCACCGATCCTGTGCACGTTCTGTGTTAAGTACGTCATTTCTTAGTTATCCACCCTTTTCTCAGTGCTGTGGGCTCATGTTTATGGCTGTGCACAAAACAAAATGTAGTGTGTATAAAAAATTACAAAGTCAACAAGTACTAAGGATGAGTGATGATAACATTTAGAGCAGTAAACACTGTCTGGCAGATTGTACTTTAATTAAAATTAGTCTTTAATTTGGATCAGGAAAGACTTAAAATGATAACTAGCATTTGGGGAGACCCTTTGCCTAAATTAAGTAATTTGAGCTTCACAACTAATTATTACATACTTTTTCCCACAGACAAGGCTAAAAATTAAATCTAGTAATTTATCAGGTTTACAGAGGTAATCAGTGAAAAAGAAGCAATTGATGTGCCTTGGAAAAACACAAGAAAGGCTAGTGATTGCTGGAGGAGCAGAGGGAGGGGTCAATGTCAAATTTGATAAGCAGGATGACCTACCTCAGTGAGAAGCCAATTTGTGGCGATATTTATGAAATTTAGTGAAGGGGCTCTTTACCAGACAGAAGCCTGGTAGAGGCTCTAAAGATGGAAATATACAAAGCAAGGGAAAGGGTTCAAGGTATCTAGTTAGTGTCTCCTTCAGAGCAGCCAAAGGCTTCCTACTCCATACAGAGTAGAAACTAGCATTTGCAACAGGTCCTGCAAAACTCAGTTTATTCTACAGCATGGATGTTAGCATTGATTCAAGAAGAAACAGAATGAACACAGGTCAAGAACAAAGAGCATTACCTTTCTATCCAGGGGAAAGTATCCATAGGTTAAATCACAGGATGCAACAGAGGAAGTTAGAGAAAATGTTCAGAGTTTGTGGTTTTGTTTTGTTGGTTTGGTTGATTAGTTGGTTGGTTCTTTTTCATCTTCTTTTCTTTTCTTTCCTTTTTCTTTTTCTTTTCCTTCTTTTTCTTTCTTTTTTTTTGAAGGCCCACGTACCCAATTCTATGGATGAACCTCATATGATCTAGATGAAAAAGAAGAGACATATATTACTTAGAGTTTGATTTAAATCAGTGAAACATTATTTTAATACATACATTTCAGCTCTAAAATATGAAGTGTGACTAGGAAAAAGGAAGCATATGTTGATTGCTGTGTAGACCCTATAAGGTTTCCCTCTGTCCAGGTGATTATCTTAAGCAACCAGAGCACATAAGTAGTTGTGGTCTCACCATGATTATCTATTTAATACTTCCTTATCTAACAACACTAAGACTGCTGTGTCTTTCCTGTGTTAGGCACTGTGGCCCTGATGGGTTAAAGCAGAATGCTTTCCAAAGGATCACAAGTTTGAATACTCAGTTGATACTCAGTTGGTGGAACTCTTTGGGAAGGATTAGGAAGTATAGTCTTGTTGAAGGAGGTGTGTCACTAAGACAAGCTTTGCAGTTTTAAAACATTCACAAATTCTCAGTGGGCTCTCTCTGCCTTGTGGTCATGAATGAAAATGTGAGTGCCCATCTGTTCCTTCACTATGCATTCATGGACTCTAACTCTCTAAAACTGTAAGCAAAATTAAATGTTTTCATTGATGTATTTATGTTCACTGTCCTAATGCTTCATTACTACAGTAGAAAAGTAAGACAGAGTCCTAGGGATCTCAACATTAGGATGAAGATAACTTGTAAATAAAACCAATCTCTTAAACTCTACTTGATGCTTCATTTTTAGATCTTGGTTTTCCTAATCTAGGAAGAAATGGAATTGGCTTATTTTTAAAGGTGTAGTAAAAAGAATATGGAAGCAGATCCTTAGCATTTAGCCATTGCTTAATAAATGCAAGATACTTTCTTTCTATCATTACTCTAACTATTATGTCATGTCACTTAGCTGAGCTTAGAGTCTCTACCTCATATTTGTCTTTAAAACCGTTTTAAAGAATACTAAAATGTCACAGTCTACAATGTTCATACAATTAACATGTAACTGGTCATTAATTCATGTATTTGCTTGGCTTTGTATATGTAGAAAGCTAGAGAGAAATGGTAATTTCAATATATATTTATTTGTTTTATGAGTCAAGTCTAATACAACAGGGAAAATCACATTCTCTATGGGAGTCAGGGTGTCAGCCATGACTCATGGAACAAACCCACAACCCCTTTCACCACTCATTTAAGTAATCTTTTGGGAGACCGAATATGAAGGTGTACATATACCTTTAATCCAGCAATTGAAAGAGGATCGGAGTGAGCACAAGGCCAGGCCCATCTACATAGTGAATTCTAGACCATCCAAAGCTACAAAGAGTGATATTATTTCAAAAACCGAACCAAAACAAACAAAAATAAATAGGCAACCATTGGTGGCATTAGCAGTTTAGTGGATACAATGTCTGGACAAACTGGGGCATGATGTGGTAAGTTCATGAAAACAAAAGACTGCATTCAAACTAACAATCTTCTACATTCCCTTCATATTGGAGACATTGCCCCAACTGGTTATTAAAATGTGGGCCTCCTCGGCTTGATATGCCAAACCCAAGCCTTGGAGACATGGCCCAGTTTATACTGTAAGTTGAGAACGGATTGATCTTCATGTACCAGTTTCTCCTTAGCCCCTGAGCATCTTATATGTATGTGACTGTGGCTCTAGGAAAAAGTGATGTACGGTTATCCTGTTCAGTGTTCATGGATTCAACATTTTTTAATGATTTCTACATGGGGGCAAGTCGCAGATTCTAAAGCAAAACTAGTTTGTGCCTTCAAGGGTAGTGCCTTTCAGGGCCCAGCTTCTAGAAAAAAGAGCTTGTTTGGGAAGATGAGAGCTGGTACCCTGAAGCAATGAAGTAGATTTTTGAATCATTAATATTTCTTTACTACATATTTTTTTAGAAGTCGTAGAAACCACACAGTGTTTGACTTTCCAATAGCTTGTTCTGTAGGACTGTATAAACCTATGAATTACTCTATCAAGAGCACAACACTATAACCCACACCCAGGAAATGTTAGCATGATGTTGTGCTTCCATTATCCCAGTACAGAGGATAATTGCAGGATAAAGAAGACAATTCATCAGCCTATGGAAAAACTACCTTTATAAAGTGTACAAAATTACCATGGTGATATTTGAGTATCCGTTCCTTACCAAGTCCTCCATGTTTGTTTTTGTATGCTACATTGTACTTAGAAAAGTGTTGAGAAAGTTAACTGTGTTGGAGTTTCTCTCTATCTACAGGCCTTTTGATCCTAAAGCTGTGAAAGTACGTTTATTCTAGCATGACTTTCATTCATCCGTGGGAAGTGTATTTAGAGGGCATAGCAACAGTCTACAATGCGAAGTCATGGACTGTGCCTCTGTTTTCTTGACTTCCCATGCTAGATAATAAAAGACTTTTTCCAATAAACAGATATAGGTATGTCAATTGTACTTAGCCAAAACCTGTTCATTGTTTTTATTATCTTTATTAACTTGAGTATTTCTTATTTACATTTTGATTATTTTTCTCCTTCCCAGTTTCCAGGCCAACATCCCCTTAACCCCTCCCCCTCCTCTTCTACATGGGCTTCCCCTCCCCATCCTCCCCTCATTACCACCCTCCCCCCAACAATCACGTTCACTGGAGGTTCAGTCTTGGCAGGACCAATGGCTTCCCCTTCCACTAGTGATTTTACTAGGCTATTCATTGCTACCTATGAGGTTGGAGCCCAGGGTCAGTCCATGTATAGTCTTTGGGTAGTGGCTTAGTCCCTGAAAGCTCTAGTTGCTTGGCATTGTTGTTCATATGGGGTCTCGAGCTCCTTCAAACTCTTTCAGTCCTTTCTAAGATTCCTTCAAAGGGGGTCCCGTTCTCAGTTCAATGATTTGCTGCTGGCATTCGCCTCTGTGTTTGCTGTATTCTGGCTGTGTCTCTCAGGAGAGATCTGCATCCAGTTCCAGTTGGCCTGCACTTCTTTGCTTCATCCATCTTATCTAGTTTGGTGGCTGTATATGTATGGGCCACATGTGGGGCAGGCTCTGAATGGGTGTTCCTTCTGCCTCTGTTCTAAAATTTGCCTCCCTATTCCCTGCCAAGGGTATTCTTGTTCCCCTTTTAAAGAAGGAGTGAAGCATTCGCATTTATTCATCCTTCTTGAGTTTCATGTGTTCTGTGCATCTAGGGTAATTCAAGCATTTAGGCTAGTAGCCACTTATCAATGAGTGCATACCATGTGTGTTTTTCTGTGATTGGGTTACCTCACTCAGGGTGATATTTTCCAGTTCCATCCATTTGCCTATGAATTTCATAAAGTCATTGTTTTTGATAGCTGAATAATATTCCATTGTGTAGATGTACCACATTTTCTGTATCCATTCCTCTGTTGAAGGGCATCTGGGTGTTCGTTGGTTTTATTACAAGAGTGAATAACTGTGATAGACACTAGAGACATAGCAATAGAGTTAGAAATCACATTATTATATCTATTACTGTACTGGTATGATAGTAGGAGAGTCAGACAATAAGCGAGTAGGCAAATCGACATGTTGGACAGTGTCCAGAGTCATAATTTAATACAGAAAAAGAAAGTGGCATGAGAGAAATTAGTAAAGCCTCCTTTGAGATGGGATGATAATGGTTCATGTGGAAGTTGCTCTTGTCAGTCTCACTGGCCAACATTGTGTTTTGTATGTGACAGCAGAGGTAATATGAACAAGATCATTATTAAGATGAATATGGGGGCAGGAATGGGGGGCGAGGTTCGGGCCGGTTGTGCAGTCGCGAGACTGCAGCTGTAGTCGCTTCAGCAGGTCAAAAGGTGTAAACTCTTCCAAAATGTCAAAACAAACAAATCCCAGTCTGGCCCTTGCTCTTCTCCCTCATGAGCTGCATCCAGATCTTGGTCTCATTCATTTTCAAAGTCTCGGTCTGGAAGCCGGTCTGTCTCTCATTCAAGGAAGTGCAGGCTGAGTTCTAGGTCCCGTTCCAGATCATATTCTCCAGCTCATAACAGAGAAAAGAGTTACTGCAGAGTATATCAGAATCGAGATTTCTGAGGTCACAACAGAAGCTATAGGAGGCCCTACTACTTCTATGGGCGAAAGCGAGGTTTTTATCCCTTGGGACAGTATAGCCGAGGTGGCATGGAAACTACCGTTTCAAATGGCAGAAATACCAGCAAGCATACAGTTCTCTTCAGGGCGGTTCTCGATCCCAGTCCCTCAAGAGAAGGTCCCCTTCACCACGGTCCAGGAGTCATTCTAGGATCTCTGATAAGTCATCCTCTGACAGGTCAAGACGGTCCTTGTCCTTCCAGTCGTCCTCCAACCACAGCAGGGTTGAGTCGTCTAAGCAAAAGTGTAGAAAAGAGAAGAAGTCCTCTTCCAAGGATAGACGGCCATCTCAGGGAGCTGGTGATAACCAGGGAGATGAGGCTAACGAGCTGACATTCTCTCGAGGCACCTCTCAAGATATAAAAGAGTCTGAGAGCTCAAAGTCATGGCCAGACGCTACCACCTGTGGCACTGGTTCTGCTGCACCAGCCACGGTTTCTGATCCCCAGGCGAGAAGTCCAGCTCTCAAAACCCCCGTCCAGTCTGTGGTGGTTAGGCAAAGGTCACCAAGGCCTAGCCCTGTGCCAAAACCTAGTCTTCCATTTTCTAATACATGCCAGATGGGGTCATCTACGTCGGGTGGTGCTAGATATCAGTCTGGAACATACCAAGGTCAGTTTGACCATGGGTTTTTTAATTCAGCCCAAAAGCGCCCTGTGGGTAAGAGTCCACCAGCCATTGGCTCTGTATAGGGTTCATCTCAGAAAGAGGAGAGCGCTGCGTTGGGAAGAGCAGCCTACACAAACAGATATCTGGAAGAGCAGAAGAGGGAGAGTGGGAAGGATAAGGAGCAGAAACAAATACCGATAAAGAGAAGCTGACAAAGAAAGGGGACTTCTCTGACGCTGATATCAAAATGAAATCTGACTCATTTGCTCTCAAGACGGACACTGAGAAGCCCTTCGCAGGCAACCAGTCACCCAACAGGTATAAGCTCCGGGATGACTTTGAGAAAAAGATGGCCGACTTCCACAAGGAGAAGATGGATGAGCAAGATAAAGATAAAAATAGAAGGAAGGAACCTGAGTTTGATGAAGAGCCCACATTTATGTCTAAAGTCGGAGCCGGTGCGAGCAAAAACCAGGAGGACGAGAAGTCAGGCAAGTGGGAGAGCCTGCATGGAAGGAAGGAAAAACTGAGGGAAGCAGAGGAGCCTTTCACAGAGAGATTCCGAAAGGAGGAGCATGAAGGGTCCACGAGGAGCGAAAGTGGGCACAGGGGCTTTGTGTCCCAAAAGAATTTCTGAGTGATTGCAAACAGTGTGGTCCAGGAGAAAAGTTCACCGTCTCCACCAAGGAAGACCTCTGAGAGACATGACAAGCTGGGAACCAAATGGGGAGTTTTCCTAAGGGAATTCTTCGTTTTCCACTACTCAGGAGGCCCAGGTCAATGTCTGGATGGACTCCTTCCATGAGGACCTTGCACGACCCAGTGGCTTATTGGCTCAGGAGCAAAAGCTTTGTCCAGATCTAGTCCATAAGAACAAAAAGGAGCAGGAATTCCGTTCGGTTTTCCAGCACAGTCAGCTCACTCTCAGCGTAGCCCCTCAGAATTGTTTGCCCAGCACATAGTGACCGTTGTTGATCATGTTAAAGAGCATCCCTTTGGATCCTCTGGAATGACATAGCATGAAGGCTTTAGTAAATACCTAAAGAGAGGAAATGAACAAGAAACAGCAAAAATAAGAAAAGCCCAGAGATACACAGGAGGATAGACATTTCCCGCCCAGTACATTCAGAAAGCATGGTTTGAGTCATGCGGAATTGAAAATTCCAGGGGAACCTGGCTACAAGGCTAAGGGAAAATACAAAGATGATCTTGTTGATCTTCGCCTTGCTTGATATTGAACGTCATAAAAACAAACAAACAAACAAAAACATAAGAGAAATCTTAAGCAAGGTAAATCAGGAGAGTTGGTGGATTCCAGGGACTCCAACCACAAAAGAGAAAGATCAACTGAAAAGCCATAAAAGATCAAAGAAGCAGAAGCACCACAAAGGAAGAGACCGGTCTAGGTCCTCCTCCTCCTCCTCCTCTTCCCAATCATCTCCCTCCTACAAAGCAGAAGAGTACCCCTAGGAAGCAGAGGAGAGGGAGGGGAGCACCACAGGTTTTAACAAATCCAGACTGAAGACCAAAGAGGTGGCAGAGCTTGGGGAGCCTTCCAATTTCTAGCCAGAGGGAGAGATTGGGGCAAAGGAAACTATTCTGGTAACAGTAACAACAGCAATGATGCTTTTCAAAAGAGAAGCCAGGGAGAAGAATGGGATCCAGAGTACACACCCAAGAGCGAGAAGTATTACTTGCAAGACGACCCAGAAGGCGAAGTCATGGCCAAGGAGCCTTCCCCCAGGGTCGGGCCAATTCGTGTTCAGGAAATCCATTACCAGCCCCAAGTGGGCCTTTGACAAGTTCAGTGGGGAGGAGGAAGAGATTGAAGACAGACAGCAGAGAAGAAAGGGACAGTTTACAGCCCTCACCTGTGTAGGGGCCACTCTTGAAGGAGCCCTTGCCCGGGGAGAAAGGCACTGGGATCCTCAAGAAGATCCTGAAAACCCCACCCCACAACCCACTAGCCACACAGAATCCCGCTACAGCAGAGTGCGTCCCTGGTGCCATCTCACTGGATAGAGGACGCTGCCACCAAGCCTTCCTCAGGGTCATGTTTCCAGCGGAACACACACCGGGGGCTCCCCGCTGTTGTTTGTGTGGGGTGGGGGCAGGGTAGGGAGAAGGATTCGAATGCCTGGACTTTGCTTTGATTTTGTCCTCCCATCCCCACTCCAGCCCCAATTAGACACCAAGTTTTCTTAATTTAACTTCATTTGGAACTAAATGGATATTTGGTTTTCAGTCTCTTCCTGTCCTGAGTTTTTTAAAAGCCCTTTTTCCCCCTTTTCTTTCTTTTCTTTTTTTAGTGGGGGAGGGGGTATGTAGTAATATTAGCATAAATATTTTAATTTGGAAAACAAAGCATGGTTTTTTATTCATTTTTCCAAGTGAATAAAAATTAAAGTGTTCACCTCAGTTTGGGACCAAACTGCTCGGATCTTTGTACAGCCGGTTTTGTATGTTAAGGAGGAGTTTAAGGCCTTTCTGACCACCTCATGTTCGCCTTTCTACACACCCATGTGTCACGTGGAGTTGCTCCCAGCCTCCCTGTGCACCCTGCTCTTGTCTGATTTCTCCTGGGCTGAGCTTCCCATTCTCACCAGCAGCTCCAGCATCCCGAACCTTGTAGTCCTGCTGGTCTTCAGCAAAAGCAGTGGAAGCTGGAGGGCAGTTTCTGGACGGGGTTTTCTAAGAAGCTTCTGAATTCTATTATCTTTACAAATATGAGAAAATAACTTTTTGAATATTTTTATTAATCATTTTATAAAATGAAAAGACTCCTATGTTTGATTAAGGACGGTAGTTATGGCTGGGTGGTCTGTAGGGTTGTGTGTTTTGGGGATTTTCCTTTTATTCTCTTTTTTAACCTTACGTTTTGGGCTGGAACATTTTCAGATGTTAGGGGGCCTCCTTATTAAAGGGTCCTTGTGTTTGCCTTCTGGGGTGGCGTAGTGGTCTCCAACAGGTGACTCACTGCATCTGTGCATCTATTAGATGCCGACTGCACCCTCCTCCTCTAGCCTTCGCTTTGGGGTTGCTGTTCATACTTCCCTTTACTTTACTAATTTCAAGTAATTTCTTTACTTGGGTGATTCATGATTAAAGGAGAGGAAAAAAACACCCTTAAACTTTTGTTTCAACTCTTCCTGCTCAGGAAGAGGAAGAGGAGGAGGAGAAGGAGGAGGAGAAAGAGGAGGAGGAGGAGGAGGAGGAGGAGGAGGAGGAGGAGGAGGAGGAGGAGGAGGAGGAGGAGAGACAGATGTAAAAAAAGAGAAAAGAATTGTATCAAGGTGAAACAAAGGTGACACAGACCAATGATTCAGATTTCAATGATTCAATGAAATTTGAAAACATGAAAAAGGTACACACAGTTTATGTATATTGTATTCAAAATAGTCTCTCAGAAGCCTGAGTAGGGTGGTAAATACCTTTAGTGAAGAGACCAGCAGACCTTTGTGAAAGAGTCAGCTTACTCTTTGTACTAAGTAGTTACAGACCAGCTGGGATATCTATAAATAAATAAATAAATAAATAAATAAATAAATAAATAAATAAATAAATAAATAAATATAAAAGTTTATCTCTCAAGATTTCCTTTCTCAAATAAAAGAAAACTAAAGGAATAAAAAAAAACCCACAAATGCTTGTGTTTTTAAAATTTTGTATTTTTTTGTTGAGTGTGTGTGTGTGTGTGTGTGTCTGTGTGTGTGAATGCATGTGTGCATGTGTGCATGTAGGTGCACTTGCATGTGTTATGAATGAGTGTGTGTGTGAGTGTAAGTGTGTGAGTGTGTGTCTGTGTGTGTGAGTGTGTGCGTGAGTGTATGTGAGTGTGTGTGTGAGTGTGTGTGAGTGTGTGTCTGTGTCTGTGTGTGTGAGTGTGTGTGTGTGTGCATGAGTGTATGTGAGTGTGTGTCTGTGTCTGTGTGTGTGTGAGTGTGTGTGTGAGCGTGTGTGAGTGTGTGTGTTTGTGTGTGAGTGTGTGTGTGAGTGTGTGTGTTTGTGTGAGTGTGCGTGTGTGAGTGTGTGTGAGTGTGTGTGAGTGTGTGTGTGAGTGTGTGTGTGCATGTGAGTGTGTGTGTGAGTGTGTGTGAGTATATGTGTGTGTGAGTGTGTGTGTGTTTGTGTGTGTGTGTGAGTGTGTATATTTGATGAGGTCGGGGTCAGTTGGTGGGTGTTGGTTCTTCCTTCCTATAGGTTCTGGAGATGGAACTCCAGTTCTCAGGTTTAGTGAAACCCATCTGCACCCTCTAAGCCTCCTTGCCAACCCTTTGTTGTTTTTCTTTATCATAGTCTAGACTCATTCTCTGAGGTCTGCTCCAGTAGCTGCTTGGGCTTCCATGGACTCCCCAAAACATAAGTTGCATCTTCTCCAAGAACTCACCAAGGAGACTTGTCAGCCAAGTTACCCTAAATTTGCCTGATGCTCCTCCACACATATCCACTGGGATGGAACTAGCGTTTAAATAATTTATCCAGGGTTACGTAGCTAGCGATCGCAAATTAGGAGCAACTCCTAGCCTTAATAGAAATTGCAGCATTCCTGGTTCACGTAGAGCCATGAGGGGAATGAATGTATCACCGCTCTGTGCTTTTCCTCTGTCACCTCAGAGGCCCTGGTGTCATGCCTCCGTGTGTTACAAGTGCCCGGGGAGCTTTTGGTGAAGGGCATACGCAAAGAACACACATCTTCGTTGCAATGTGAAACCACATGTGCAGAATTGTTCTAAAGACCTAGACTAACAGCCATCTTACTTACAATTAAGGGTCCAAGAAAGCATTGAGAAGTAATAAGGAGAGAGGAAAAGCTGAAGAGAAATGCAAATTCATGCCTTGCCTTCCTCCAGGGATCTAAATCAAATCCTCATTGTATAATTTGATTTAGTTAGTCATTGTTTCTAATTAGAAATAATCACATTTACATGATTTCCCCTCCTTTTTAGTTTCTCACCAAAATTGCTTTGCTCAATTATGCCACTTTATGGTTTCATATAATTTGTATCTCTTGACTCAACAGTTCCCTGTGTCATTTGGAATGCGTTTTATTTTATTTATTTTTTTTAAGAAGTGAAAGTTTGAGAGCCATCCTCCAGCTGATCATAAGGCTTAAGTAGTCGCGGCAAGCGCAGAAGCATGCTAAAAGCAAACTGAGGATCCTTGAAAGTTCAAAACTGGGATGATGCTTATTACTAACTATATGTGAAAATAATTAAAGATTTAATTATTTGAGGAAAAATAAATTGGCAGTTTCTGCTTTTTGAGTCATTAAAAACATGTCTATTGCTCTAGGGGCTTTCAAAAAATGTGCAAAAAAAAATTGACTACCGCAGCTTTGATGTTGCAAGTACTTTCCTAATAAAAATTCAACTTAAATATGTACCACAGTCTTTGCTTTTCATCCTAAACATGCCAACCTATTTTCTGATTCTTTTTTTAAATGGTCTCATGTATTCCATCTAGCCTTGCACTGCCTAAGTAGCCAAGAATGACATTAAACTTCTGCCTGTTCTGTCCTTGTCTCCTGAGAGCTGGGATTACTCTCTTTCAAAGAGAAGGGCTGATGGGTAAGTTCACTGAGATGTGTCAATACTATAAGGAAAAGTTTTAACTTATTAAAATAAAATCAAGACACATGGAACTATAAAGACTTTTTATGCTCATCTACAAATAAAAAAGACAGTGTTAAGTGCAAGGGTATTAGCTTTGTGGCAAGAACAACACCGAGCTGCTAGGTACACGGATGAAGCCAATGACAATATTCCTATGACGAGATGTAATAGACTCTAGGAGGACTCTAGGAGAAATGGATAGGAATGGAGTTATGGTCAAGAACATGTCAAATCATTTCTTTCTATGCACAAAATATGCATAACAATAAATGTGTATATAACTTATGAGAACACACTCATTTTCCTTCTGTTCTAATTTTCCCTACACTGTTTTTAAGGAGTCATTTAAAAATGTTGGTGTAATAAATACCTATTATTTTGTAATGCTGTCTAAGTGGATCAGGTCCAGTAATGTACAGGAAAAGGCATTTACATTATATTGGAAACATTAAAACAGAATATATATTACGTATACATGTATATTATATATCTGTAGCTATCTATGTTTCTATCTATCTATCTATCTATCTATCTATGTATCTATCTATCTATCTATCTATCTATCTATCTATCTATCTATCTATCTATCTATCTATCTGTAAGAGAGTTTAATTGGTTAATAGCATTTGCCACCAAGCCTTAAGATTCACTCTTCTACATGGTGCAATGATATAACTGTCTCTTGCAAATTGTCATCTGACCATCTGACATCCACACACGCTATAAATCAATTAGTAATATGTTTGTGTGTGCGTGTGTGTGTGTGTCTGTGTGTGTGTGTGTGTGTGTATGTGGTATAGATAGATAGATAGATAGATAGATAGATAGATAGATATCACAACATATGTAGATATTTACTAAATGTAAATTGAAAACAGTGCCTTGATTGGTAAAGATTTCTAAACTGCAGGCATGGTCATGGTGAAATCTCTAAAGTATTGAATACTTTCAAGGGTCCTGACTGAAGAACTCATAAGACTGGTAGCTAGTCTGTAATGTTAATCAATTGGATTAAGACATACCTAGGCTAGCCATAGAGTATAGCACCTATCTGGGGAAGGTGGGTCTCTGTGAGAGCATTTCCAAAGATGATTAGATCATGCAAGCTGTGATGTAATCAATGACGTACTTCTCCCTTGTATTCATAGTATGCTCTCAGTGTTGGATGCCATGAAATGTGGATGATAGAGTCTTGATGGAGGAAGTGAGTAGCTCAGCTGAGGTTATCACCGGGGAGAATGCCTTGTCCTGGCTGCTTTCTTTTTTCCTTTTCTCTGTTTTGCTGGGATCCAGGGTAGGAAAAACTGCATCCTGGAATACATCCCTGGCATCATAGAATGGTACCACTGAAACCAAGATACAAGATAAACCCCTCTCTATACTTTTTTATGTTAGATACCGTGTCATAACAGCAACAAAATTAACTATCGTAGGAACCAGACATGGGACATATTTGGGGCCAAGATCTCCAAGAAGGCAGTACAGAGGTTATACAGGAAAGTAGTCTGCTCTTTTACATGAGGTTCCATACACTGACCTACAATTTTCAAAAACAGAAAGAAGGATCTAAGATAAGGCAAAAGAAGAAGATGGAGGGAAAGTATCCAGGCACTTAGAGCTCATGGATATTTCTGACTCATTTTGGTAAAACTTAAAAACCATTGGCCTTAACTTCGTTTGTGTGCTTGTTCTTTTTTTTTTTTTTTTAACATGGACTGTAGAATCCCATGTTAGTGCATGGCCATTATTCAGGGTAGTATATGAGATTATAACCCCAAAGATGAGCCTCTTTAAGGGGAAAAAAAGTGCAGAAAATATGTCAGAAGATTCTTAGTGGCTAGGCGAATAGAGTCCAGTTAACTGCATTTACTTCTTGATGAGTCAAAGATTTAAGTGACATTGAAAGGCACAAATAGAAAACACAAGAAAGGGAAACATTGCTACCTTTTGTCAAAGTACAAATTAGGGTTTTCTGTTCAATAACTTAGTCATTATTTCTTTTCAAAATACAATATTTTCATGTAAATAAAAATCATCTGTAGCCAAGACAACTTCTAATAGACATAATCAGAATACATAATTATATAAAATGATGATCTGTATTATATTGACTTCAATAATGGAATTGCCTCTCAGAGCAGTAGGAGTCATTTCTTTCCAACAATGTTTGAAGCAGTTAGGATTTTCCTAAGTCATGAGTAAAATAGAAAAAAAATAAAAAAGGGAAGCAGAGTAGTGGTACTGTATCAATACTTTTTTGTCTTTTTGAGTACTCAATTATTGTTGATCATATAAATGTGTGTACTATAATACTTAAGTAATGGAGAATAAATTCTTATCTCTGAAGCCATTTTCATTGAATAAGTTGTCTCCAAATGCTTCTGATTGTGTGTCCTGATGTAATGAGTAAAGGTAGAAACAAATGTCCCATGATGCTCTGTGCAGCACAGAATAATGGGGGGTGTGTCCCCAAAAAAGGGAGCTTGTATTTGAATCTCCATTCTAATCCATTTAACCTTGACCTACTTCCACACTCTATCTGAGCACCATTTTCACCATTACAAAAGAAGTATTCCATTTTGGGTTAGCCAGGACCTCCTAGGTCTTCCCTGAAATGTGGCTGATAAACACTGTATTGGGGGAAAAAAAACTAGTTTGCCCTCTCCTTTGAATATCCTTTTTGTTATAGGTGAGCTCCATCCGTAAGTTTTCTTCTCCATGCTGGAATTTTGCCTGGCTTGAGTTTGTGCAGCTCAAAATAAACCATATGAAATAAAAAAAAATTATACCAATGTAGATTACGCATGCTTACTGGTAGTTTTAAATGCTTCACTGTGATGTGCTTTATGGAGTTGCTCTATATAACGTCTATGTACACGCTTTCGCTGCATAAGGCTTAGCTATCACTGAATTTTTCATTTTAGCCCTTGGAATGAAAAGCTTATATGGAGACAAGTGTATCTAGCTTTTCTCTGGACTTTCATTTCTTTGCCCAATAATTTTTCTTATCTGCTGCACAGGTGTACCCAAGTATCTGTTCCTCGACAGTGGAGATGTTTAGAGGATTAGTGTACTGAGTGGCAGGTTGACTTGTATTACAGTTCCCTTCCTGTGTGGCCTGCCTTCATGTTCCTGAGATACAATGTATCACAGACAAGATGCATGATGACAGGAAGAAGGCTCTTCTCTTATTGTCAGGCTGGAAAAAAAAAAAAAACCAAACAAACAAAACTTGTGAATCAAGGTTAGCCTGCAGCTCTAATGCCTTGTCCTGTCAAAGCAGAGAGAGAGGCTTTCTTTTTGAACAAAGAGGCAAAGTCTGATTGTTCCAACAGCATCATTTTGTAGATCACTAATATGTACTTATCTTCACCCAGAACACCCAAATCTGAATGGACTGATAACCTTTCTTATTAGTATTTGATTCTACATCTAGTAAATATTTTCTGCTTTCATTTAGGTTTCAAAGCACCTTCGAATTCTATTTACTGGGGCAAGCAGTATTAGTAGAGAAATGCAGTACTAATTAATACTCAAAAGAATAAAGGATCCTGGAAACTTTTCCTCTTCTTCGTTCAGTTTTTAGATGAAAACCACGTGCATATTCTTCTAAGACAGCGTGCAAAGCTATCTACTGTAAATGTTTTCTTGCTTTTCTGTTCTCTTAATTTCTTTGGAGTTTCTTCCGACCTGCGAGCCGATTCCTTTGCCTACATACTGTATCCTTCCTAAGTTTCTTCAAATTGCACCGCTTCAGATACACATTCTTCCCTTTGCTTCCTTTATTGATTTAAGTTGCACGTTTTTCTTGCCCTCGTATATTTTTTACATGGCATGGAAATAGAGATACATTAAAACGGCTTTTTATTTACAGACAATTGATTGCAGCAATTTCAATGAATAGGTTTTGTGCACAGCGCACCTGCCACATGAAGGAACATGTCTAGGACATGTTTGTGATATTATATTTGCTAGGTCAAATGTCATATACTAATAGGTCAAATGTCATATACTAATAATGCTGATAAGTGTTGCTAAATTACTTTATATAAATATTTCATCAGTATTTTACTTTTCCACCTATTTATGAAAGTATCTGTTTCCACCCAACATTCTCAGTTGAACTCATTATTGAATTCTCATTGACAGCTAAAATGATAGGTAAAAAACAGTGGTCAGTGTAGTATTGAACTTGAGTTTTATTAATATCGTTAATATCGAACATCTTTCATTGGTTAAATCCTACCTTATCTGTTGAGTATGTATTCAAATGTCTCATTTTGTCTTGCATATTTTATGAAGAAGCAATCTCATATATCTCAGGCTGGCTTATGTAGCTGAGGTAAGCCTTAATTTTTTTGATGCTGCCTTCGCCAAGTTACAAACGAGAGGTTAGAGGCATGTTCAACCATGCCTAATTTATATGGTACTGGGAATATACGCTCACAGGAATTTGAGCTATGTATTTCCACATACTAAAGTGTCCCTTTTATACTTTGAAACATGAATTTATTTTATTTTACCCCATCATATTAAGATTATACTATTTTGGGGGGTTTTGGTTTTGGTGTTTTGTGTTTTTTTCACGATAGTGATTTTTTTCTCTTTTTGTCTTGGTTGTCCTATAAATACCTCTCTCTGTACATTAGGCTGGCCTCAAACTCAGATCTGCCTGCCTCTGCCTCCCAAGAACTGGGATTAAAGTCATGCACCACCACCGCTGTGATGAAGACTATTTTAAACTGATGGTTTCCTTGCTATTCAAGCTATTTTGTTTTTCTAGGAATGAGCTCTCAAATGTAGTTTTATTTCAGAGTTTCCTTAAACTAAATTTTCTAAATGTGATTCATGAGTACCAAACTTAAGAGTGAGGCCTGTCAGGGTTCCTAGCTTCTCTCCTGTCACGTCCTTCGATGTTCTCTGAGGACCCTTGTTAGCTTGCACACCCGTACATGTTTGCATCATCTTACTCGGTTTGAAAAGTGTGGATCGGAATATCAGGGTTGGGGATTTAGCTCAGTGGTAGAGTGCTTGCCTAGAAAGCGCAAGGCCCTGGGTTTGGTCTTTAGCTCTGGGAATAAAAAGTGTGGATCATTTCATGAAAAACGAATTAAATGGATAAAGCAACACATGAGGAACTATGTTTACAGATTGCATATTGTTTGGCAAAACTCAGTGTGTTCTTGGCCTGGTCAAATCTTTTGTGGTTGACAGTGGTGTTGAAAAATGTTCTTCAAAGAAATGTCACATGTTTTTTTTCTTATGTGCTTCAGTTATTATCATACATTATTTTGTATTTACTTGTTTTTGATGACTTATATTAATTTATTTTGTATTTTGTTTCTTATATAATACTAATTAACTTCTTTATATTATTTTAGAGAGCATGTATGACATTTCCTTATTAGTAGTAGTTTGATGTTTTTTGGGGTCTCCTTTCTTAGGTACACTGTGTAGATCCTTCTGTAAATATTCATCTTACCTGCCTCATCCTCTCTTCCTCTCTCAGTTTTACATGACTGTCTATTTCTAAGATCTATATCTACATTAACACTACATCTCCTAATACATCTCTAAGAAATGTTCTATAAAGTAACAGTGATAGTAGTTTTAAATTTTGGTCACACTTTACTTACTTATTTTTATAGAGAGGGAATGCACACATGCTACAGCATAATATATACATATATATATGTATATATATGTATATATATATATATATATATATATATATATATATATATATATATATAGAGAGAGAGAGAGAGAGAGAGATTAGAGGTTAGTTAAAGTGTCAGTTCCTCTGGTATTAGTAGGCCCTGGGTGTCAGGCCTCAGTGATAGTCTTTTAAAATCTTCGTTCCTGCTCCGCGTTTCCCACTACTTTTATGTTTATCGTTGGACTGAAATACGTGACACTTTCATACTGTGGGAGTGAGCATCAATTTTAGCTTTAATTGTGTATCGGTTGGCAAACAACTCTGACTGAGTCCGATGGAACCTGCATCCCAAGCTCCTCTCGGCTTCCTCAGTGCTGGGATGCCAGGTATGTAGTCACAAGTCCCTTTCATCTTGCTAGATTTGAAAAACTGACTTCAGAACGTAACGTGCTTTCACTTAATGCGTGGACATCTGCAAACATTAATGTGAAGACACATTAATGCGTTTCATCGCATTGCAATGGAACCGTCTTTGAATTCCAGGGACAAATCTTGTTTATGATGTATCTCCTTTGTTACAGGATTTCATGTCATAAAATTTTATTTGCCAATTTGCATAAATATGTATGTATGAGAGTGGTACATCTTTTTCTTCTATTTTCTGTATGTGTTTAATCATTTAAAGTTTTATGCTCTGTAGAAACAATGGGAAAGATATCCTCTTCTTAACTCTGTGAAGATGGTTTTATAGTTTTATAGTTACCTGCATCAATTTGGGTAGAATTTTTACTGGTGGTCTCTCTCTGGGCATTTTCAGGTTCTGGGTACTTGTTGGAACAGTTGGAAAAGGGCAAGAATCAAAAAAAGTAACAAAAGAACACAGCAGCTTTATTGAGAACAATGCGAAAGTATACATTTTAGATACACAGCTAAGAAAATCAGTTGTGTCTGATAGAGGACCCAAAAGCTTTGATGGCCTTCTGGGGCTTCCTTTGCTCAACTCCAAGAGAAGAAAGACCAGATTGCTGCAGATAGAGCTGGAATGATTTTCTATTCTGATTGAAACACTGCAGTTTACGTGAGCTTTTATTTATTGTACATTTCCTTTCCCTTCATTCTTGTGGTTTTAATCCCCCATATGCCCAGCTATACATAAGTATATATACATAAGTAAATTCTCTCTAGATTTTACTCGGAGAACACAGTTTAGCTTATTACATATGCACCCAAATCCTGACAGGGCTTGATTGACCCATACTGGCTTGTATGACGTGTACTGGGATATGCTTGAATGGAAAACAGAACTTCTCCATGGAAAAAGACTTCCTAAGGATTATAACATTTCAATGTTTATTGAAGAGGTATTTGCAATCCTGTTATAACTTGGGATTCCTGGTTGCTATTAAATTGGTAGGTGAATTGTTAGGAATAGAGTGTGTTTAATGGCCTAGCAAAGCAAAATCCAAAATTGGTAAATTATTAGCCTTCATTGAAACAGTTTTGCCAAGTACTGTGCCCGGTATTCCCTGCATGGAGAGATAGGTGTTTGCTTTATATATTTAGTTCATCAGCCAAATAAATACGTTTTTATTGTTTCTCATCTAAGAACTGTTCCAATTACATTTCACATAATATATACCCTTACATAGTATAGTAAAGGTGGTGTATGGTCACTGAGTGACAGCCACTTAGGCTGTCCAATCTCAAATAGGTATCTTGGAACATATGAGCTACTGAGTAGGGAGCTTTGAAGATAATGAACAACATTAGATGGATTCAGCAGGTTGAGTGTGTGCTCCTGTGTTTATGTGTCTGTTCACACTTCTATGTGTATATATGTGTACAATAATCATTAAGGAAGATGAATTCTGTGGGGTATGGAAAGAGTGAAAGGGTAGGATAAAAATTGCAGCTACTCAAACACTTAATATAGAATTAAATCTTAAGCAAAATATATATCAAATGACTAAAGGAAAATTGTTGTTGTAATATTATAAAAAATAAAGCAGTCTTTTTACCCATTCTAGGTCTGACACAACAGTGCCCCAAGATACCTGGTAGATATCTTAGTCAGCAAAGTATTTCACAGGCTCTGATCCATCACGTATCACACTGCTGAAGGCCTCTCTCTGAGCCTGGCAGCAATCTCTTTACCTTTCTAATTCCCAAGGCAGGTTTCCATGCCAGAAACCCAGCCAGACTAGCCACCACACACTCTCTTACGCTTAAGTCTGCACATGAAAGAACACACAATAACCTTTGATCCAATTGATAAGATATAATTGCCCACCTAAACATACAAAGCCCTGTAGACATCCATCTCTTAAGAATATTAATAACAACCTGTATAGATACAGCATGGAATCTAAACATCAGCCTCCATGTTCTCTCTCGGAGGTGGCTTCTGTCCCTCCTATCTCTTCTTCCTTTCTGTTTCAATCTCCTCCCCTGCCCTCAAACTTTTCTCCCACCTATCCTTCCTTCTTGTCCAATGACAGACCTCATTTTATTTTGTACCTGCCTCACCTGTGACATCATCCCACAAAAATAGTCTTGTCCGAGGCATGTAGTGATTCCTCTTCAGCTGTTTTAAACTTTGAAAATGTCTTTTTTAGAAGCTCACTTTCTCATTTTTTTCCTTGTTGTTTTGGTGGGATTGATTATTCTTCTTCTTGTTTGTTTGTTTGTTTGTTTCATGGAAGGAATAGCTGCTGACAGTGAGTGAAGTGACATGTAACAGAAACAGGTATATTGGCAGATCTAACATCTGATATTGTGATATTTTAGTTTTGAATAGTGGTGATATAATTTAGGTATACAGATATACAAATAGTAAATGACAAAACAGCTGTGAGTGTGTTCTGTTCTTAGCTTAAGTTCACCACCCCTGAATATTACGATTATATAGTTATTAACTAATAACAGATCTGTGAAAGGATGGGCTGAAAACATGATACGATGTGCCATTGAGTCTGGATGTGTAATGAAATGTACAATCTAGATTTATCTAAATATATTCCTTGATGTTCTGAAAGCAATTACATTGCCTGTCACCACATGATGCATTTCCCTGTTGAAAACTACACATCTGATTTCCATTTTGTACACAAGTTTCCATAGGTAGTATCATAACATCAGTAAGAAAACACTTCCTGGTGCAATGTTTAGTTGAATTTAGGCAAGGTTTTATTCACATTATAAACATAAGTTGTGTTTTTAAAATGTCAGTATAATTATAAAGATTTATGTAAGGCTCAAAGCACTCATTCTGGTATTATCTCATCTGTAATGAAACAATTAAGAAAGTAGAATACAAGTGATACTTGAAAGGTCTATAAAATGCACCAGTGCTAGGCAGTTGTCCAGAATTTGGACAGGTATGCTTTGTGTCTTTGAAGGTTATGCTTAAAAGCATACGATTATTCCTTACTGGGTAGAAAAAAACGACCAGTAAAACATCCATACTGTAGGTTCCATAATAAAGAAATATATAACATTGTATAGGTATAGGAACCCAAGGCTACAGAAGACATCGCCATTCGTAATTAACAGAATTTACATAGTATCCTGGATCACCCAGGCGATTCCAGTGTAGTCACAACACCCTTTGAAGGATGGGGAGGGTGCTCGGTAGGGAGAGAGTTGGTGTTTGACTGTGAGCTGCTGTCAGACAAAATTCTGTGTCTCTGACTTTAAAGATGGAGGAAAAAATGTACAAAACAAAGGAGGAGGAGGAGGGAGGAGGAAGAGGAGGAGGAGGAAGAGGAGGAGGAGGAGAAGAGGCCTCTTCAGACTGAGAAAAAAAAAGATATCCCATATAATTCCTATTGAGAAATTTAGGCATGCTGACATTTGGACTTCAGCCAAGTAGAAACCATTTTGCCTTCTTTATCTGAATAACTGAAGGATAATGAACTCCTGGTTTAAGCTCCTGGATTTATGGAATTCTTTTAATTTTTTTTTCAGCAGCAATAGAAAGAAAAGACATTCATTAAAGGGTTTGTAGCTTCTAAGAGCTTCATGTTTTGTTTGTTGCCAGCCTTGTTACAAATGCAAAATGAATCAACATAAGGCCAGAAGTCTAAAATTCTAGAGATAAAAATTAAGTTGACTGATAGATTGAATTTCAGAGTTGGCTCCTTTGTTCCGGTCAAATTACATTTCTGTTGTAAGTAGCAGTCAGTATTTTATGAAAGTAAAAATATCAGCTTAAATTCAATGCCAAATAATTCTTCAATGATAATCCCAAATGATGACACTGATAATTTAAAAGAGAAATTCTTGTGATTTGAAATTCAGTTCAGTACCTAATAAACTAAAATGAAACTTAACTCATATACATATATACATCATCTATAAGTACACACATATTCTATTTTTAAATGTATAATGGGACATAGGAATTGGCATACTTATGTTTATGAACTTCCACATACACAAGATTATTTTTTGTCTCATTTTTTAAGAATTTCTTTCTTTTCTGAAAGTATGGGTTACATGGTTTTTTTTTCTGATATAGAAATTACTGTTCATAAAAATACAACAGTGGGTTGGGGAGAAATTTATTAATGGACATTTTTCAATCAAAGTATTCAAAGATAGCAAAAGCGATTTTTTTCCATTGCAAATCTTGAAATAATCATAGTTCTGTACACTTGTGGAGAAATTTACCCTTCCACTTGATAACTTGATCATGGTCAAGAGATCATGTTTGAATAGAAATGTGGCAGCCAAAGGGTGTATCCTTGCCTGAAAAATGAAAAAATAAAATAAAATAAAGAGCTGAACTGTCAAGATGGTGTGAAGTGTCTTTCTGAGATTTTTGCTAATTAAACTGTTCCCAAAAAGTTGCAGTAGTGTGTGCGTGTGTGTACGCCCTGTGGGAAGGTTTACTGCTTTTCTGAAGTGGTCTGGGAAAGCAAGACATGAGCACTTTAGGAAGCAACACAATGTGCATGCAAGGCCAAACTTAGATTAGCTGAGTTGTTTTGAAGAGGCATCAAATAATTGATCAGGAAGTAAAACTGTGATTATAGAATAAAATCACAGTTGAATTGTAGCAAATAATTGCAAAAATAATTAAAGTCACAAATCCTCCCAGTAACAAAGTGAAACAATTCTCTTTAGTGCCCCACAGGGATGGGACTTGCTGGCTTTGATTGGGATTAAACCTGGAGGTGAAAGGAAAGGAAGTAAAGTCTAGGAGAAATCATATTGAGAACATATCATCTATGAGGAAAAAAAATAAACTTGCTAAGAAGTGAGTATAGACATTATATAATTTACATTTCAAAGGATGTAATTTCTTAGAGTTCCTTTAATGAATTTTTAAGGGAGCCGGGGCAGGGGTGGGCTTCCGTACACTGACAGACTTCCGGTCTGTGGTTTCTTTCTTTTGTGCTGTAGTGAAATAGAGATGCCTAGCCTCAACTTTCCCGCTGGAAAAAAAAAAGGAACTCAATTAAGGGGAATCTTTTATTTTCCCCAGTGAGAATTATAAATATGATTATGGTAAGCAGAATGCTGAATTCAAATTCATGACATCATTACGACTCCAGCTTTTATGCATAAACAGCATATACACTGCGATGTGTTCCTACTAGAAGGAACCCTGGTGTCAGAGGAATTCATCTCAAAATCTGTCTTCCATCCTTTAAAAAAAATTACGCTGTAGCAAAAATACAATGGATTGCTTATTTTTCAGTCGGTCTTCACGTGATGCATTTGGTCTGTCTCCTCGTGCAAATGATCCAACAACAAATATTTGATCAATTTGGATCATCTCAGATTTCTCAGAAATTTAATAGACAAATGGCCTAAGCAAAAAATAGGTATCATTGGAGAACTTTAAAAGAAAAATAATAATGTAAAAATTAATCCTGAATTCAGAACACACTGTGGAGGGCCATAGCCCCTCTTTGGTGCGTTCACTTCTAATTCATAAGTTTCATATGCCAAAGTTTGTGCCATTGTTTATATAACATATGCAGGTATGTCTTGTCTGATATATGTCCTTACTTATCCTCAGCCAATGACTTAAAGCTTGAAAAAAATATCTTTTGATGAGCCCAGATCCTCAGGGTTTTGTTGTTGTTTGTTTGTTCCTTTTGTTTTATTTTTGAAACATGAAGCATTGGTGATACTGGGATATTGCCTAGTAGCATAAACTGGTAAACTGACTAGGACAAATTAATGATACCTCCCCTTCCATGGAAGATAGCCTCTGTCACGTAAGGCAGCCTTCCCCCATTGAAGGCAGACCTCCTCCATGGAGGGCATCCTGCCCCAATGGAAGACAGTCTCCCATGGTAGGCAGACCTCCCCCATGGCAGCCAGAACTCTCTCATGAAAGACAATCCTCCCCATGGTAGCTAGTCCTCCCCCATGGTAGTCAGAACTCCCCCATGGTAGGCAGACCTCCCTCATGTAAGACAGCCTTCCCCCATGGAAGATAGCCCTAACACATGAAAGACAGCCTTCCCCCATGGAAGGTACACATTTAGACCTGGCCACAATCCTTATCCTCTCCTGAGCACCAGGTCTCTGAAGAAGCAGAGATCTGACCTAGATCAAGGTTTACATCCCATGCCTATTAAGCTTCCTTCTGGTTTGCCTGTGGTCTTTGTTTTCATCCATCTCCCCTTCTGGACTTCACAGATGTTTCCTTCTGCTCTTCCTGGATCCAGGGTTTTCTCTTTGTGCCTTGATCTTCCCAGTGCTATCAGACGAGACCCACAGTCCTCCTCCCCTTTCCACGCGCTGCCTTCGTGGCAAGGCCTTTATACAGTCTGTCATTACCAAATCAAGCGAAATAGCATTGTTCCTTTGTGGAAAATAAGCAGAGAGCAACTGGATGATGAAAGCCAAATCCCTGTGTGGAGTCAGGCAATGCTAACCCTCCCGACCATTTCACAGCTCCACCCCATCAATTTCTACTCTGTAGCCCACTGCTCTCCCTCATGCCCCGAACAAGAACCTTTTCTCTCAGAAGAATCATTGTTTCTCACCTCTTATTTCCTATCTGATGTTTGCCGTGAGCCCTACCTTGAATGTGGTCCCATGGAACACGCCCACCTGCTGTCACTAGACATTCAAATCTCTGACTGATTCACGTGCATGATTACTGTCATTATTACAATTCATTATGCTCCAAATTGCCTGCTTTGTAGATGTATTCTGCCTATTGTTTATTGTCTGTCTTCACTACCTGACTGGCGAACAAGAATCAGAATCTCTTTATTATTCATTGATCCTCCCAGGAACATAAAACACTGCAATAGTTAAGAATATTAACTCGACAACTGGATCACAGGTTTTGTGTGATAAGACGCAAAATGGATGTGGTCTCTTATGGCTATATTCAGAAGGACTTTTGTTTGGAGAGAATGATGTATTCATGATATACAATAGCCCTCTAAAGAAGAGTATTGATGTTTTTCCTTTGCTGGGGCATCTCTAAGAGAGAGGAACCTCTGGAATGCCAGTCCAGCTTTCATAAAGCATTCTTATTCCTGCGTATTACGGTAGAAGAATGAGGCTACAGTCTGACATTGGCTTTGTTTCTTCCAACTTGCAAAGGGTTAGGCTTTTCACTCTCTTGCATAGTTATGTGCTAAAACAAAAAGAAGAAAAGGAGGGGAAAAATGCAATTTAGTCAGTAGTAGCCCACTGAGCATCTTTTTTAGACTGTGTTTCCCAAATGATATCCCAACAATCATAGTAATTTGGCGTGTTATGTTCTTGATTCTCGTGGGCAGAGAGTGATTATGTAAGAAAAGAAGGTATATTTGAGCCCTTTGATACTGTACTTAGCCAAGGCACACCACCAGCTGACAGCAATCAGGCAAGGAAGAGCAATTAGGCAGGAAGTGGCCAGAGTGTGTCTGAGCTTAATGAAGGCAGAAAAGGTGATGATCACCGGTTGTTTGGTCAGCATACTGGGCGTTCGGAGTACAGAGTGTACAGCATAGAAAGGAAGAAGTATTAGCAAGCCCTGCATGGTTAATGATCACCTTGAAATTCAGAAAAGGTTGCTTGTTATGCAGATGCGTGGGAGACCAGTCCAAATGTCAGGGACTCCTGTGGTCTGTAGGGTATATACCACATGGCATGAAAAGTAGAGAGAGGTTGCATTCTATAAGGTTATCATCTCCCTCTTAGGAGAAACTATTACCTCGGTTTACAGAACGCTTACTGCTTAATATAAAGTAAAATGATCCTGGAGCTAGGTTAAGCAATCAAGATATTTGCTCGGGTGAGGAAAAGATTCAAACAGATGAAGTTAGGACAAAATGATTAAAATTATGTCAAGTATAGATTCACAAACTCTGTGATAATGGAAAAGTATTGCTTTTCATAGCAATTAGCGACATCAACAGAACGGGTTAACAAAGGTCTTGGTCACTTACCAAGGTGCTCATGGGTTGGAAGAGTTTGAAATCACAGACCAAGTTCATCTTTTTGACTTGATGCATAGGAGTTATGAGACTTCAGGCGTGTAATTTAACACCTTCCACTCTTGATTTTTCTGTTTGGGCAATGGGACCATTTCCCAAGCTTATGCCTTACTGAAATGAATGAGATAATGTCTGAAATAGCTGAATGTCTGAAGCTGGAGATGCTGCACAAGGCAACATTGAACTTGACTTTATACTCTTCTGATTTGTACATGATGTGCACCCAAGAGACTTAGCTTTTCATGTACAGGTAAGAAAGCTCAAGGTGGAAGAAACAGGAAGACGTACAACTTCAAGGGGATATGAGTTGGCTCAGTTGGCAAATTTTATCCCCAATAGCAGCATGGATATAGAATCCAGGCCTGCAAGACAAAGGCACCGGCACCGAAATCTCATTCTATTCAGTTGAGATAAAAATGTGAGCTGAAAGTTCACTAAGAGATTCTGCTTAAAAAGGAAATACGGAGAGTGATTACCTCTGGCTCCAATCATGGACAAATATGTATGTGTGCACCTAAATAAACCTGTTTACAGGTTTACGTTCATATATATGGATATACAAATATACACACACATATATATATATATATATATTAATGACATGCACAGACACAGATACACACATGCAAACAAACGTGAAGTTAAAAGTTAATAGCATTGTTGAGAGTAGATAAAAATGGCTCAAGCATTATTCATTGCCTCCACAGAATGCTAGTACCTGGGTTATATAAGTGCCTTGTCACAGTAGTCCATACCACATATTGTTGTGATATGCCCTTACTTTGTCACTTTAACTGTCTTTCACCTATCTAATCAAATGTAAGCACATATGTGTGTGTTTGTGTGTGTGTGTGTGTGTGTGTATGTATATATATATGCATACCAAGAACTTTTGTGATCATTGAATGCCTTATTGCTAATATTTTGAACTAACTTATGTTTTAAGAACAAAATAATTCTTGTCGAAGGAACTTGGCAACATTTTGATTGTCACAGAACATTAGAATTGAAAATGTCTTCTTATAACCTCCCCTAGGATTTTCAGGTTTTATGTTACAAAATAATCTTATAATGATGTGTTTTACACACTATTTATTCGGAAATCATCAAAGAAATAAATAAATGTGTTTCTATCATATATAATTTTTTTAGAACCCGTTACAAATAATTCTCCCTTATGGACTATCTTCTACTCGTCTTTTTCATTGGCTTTTCTGCACATTTGACCCCAAGTCTGTTTTCTCTTGACTCTAATCACCAGTGGTTTCTACACTATTTAAACCATTTTAGCTTTGATGATCCTCAAACTGTTTCAATCCATTATTCTCGATTACCTTATTAAGCTATATGCAATAAAATGAAAATCCAGAAATAAATGTTTTCTATTGCCACTGTATTTATGGTTTTACTATAAATATACTCCATGTATTATTTATGAATTGCTACATAAATAGTTATCTAAATCACGGTGATAGGAAACAATAAACATTTTTACCTCAGGTTTCTGTGAGAAAAAGATCCTGGTATGTCAATACTTGGTGCTCACGGTTTCCCATATATTAGAGATAGCCAAGAGCTGGGGCTGCAACCGTGTCTGAGGGTTTGACAGGAAACAAGAGAATCTGTTCCTACACCCACAGATGTGGTTGTCAACAGGCTTTATTCCATTGTCACATGGATGTCTCCAGGAGGCTGGATCATAACATGGTAAGTGGCTTCTTTCAAGACAAAGAATGCAAGGGAGGACACATCAGGACACATGAGACAGACTATACAGTCTTTCTGAGTTTCATTCAGCATGTGTCATTCTGTCACCCTTGCCGCAGTCCTTTTGTTGAGTTGGTGTTCCACATACATTTACAGGGAGAGGATAACGTAAAGGCAGGTGTGTGCAAAAACAGAGATCACTCGAGGGCCCGCCCCATCGCAGATGTCTCTGGATGTTTATCAAATGCTTCCAAACTTGCTCTCAAAATGATTTTGCCATTAGACACCTATAGGTTCCAGTCAGAATCCTCTCTAAGATACTGATGCTGCAGGTATAATGTATACATTTTCGTTTAGGTTCTTGCTTGAGAAATTCTTTAAGTGTAAATGAATTTTATTATCTTTTCTACTTTGAGGACAATTTATGATTGTCAAGTCTGTTACTTGTTTTCTTTTGTAGCTTTACCTCTCCATTGGTATCTGTATTCTCTTCCGAGAAAACATTTCTGGGGAGCAAAATGGCCATCAAAAGTGATACTAGATCTATGGTCTGTTTATATGTTCATATTAAGAGTAGATCTTGACATAAATAGATATAAAGTAATCTTGATTTTTCTGGGATGGAGCAGTCAACAACTTATAAAGCTCTTTCAGAGAACATAAGTATGTTTCCCAATATCTTTGTCAGGCAAATTACCACCACCTGTAACTCCAACCCCAGGAGATCGTACTCCCTGGTAGGACCTCTGTTGGCAAGTACACTCATGTACATGCACATACCACTCGCCAAATATACATACAACTACAGGATTAAAAATAAATCATTATTTTTAAATTTTGAGTTTTCAAAATGAACTTTTGAAAATAAATAAAACCTCACTAAATCTACTTAAATATGTAGACAGCATCATATCACTCTGAGCATACTGCTAGTTTTCAAAGACCACTAGTCCAGTCTTCAAAGGAATGTATGCTTCTTTTGAAGAGTGACCATTATTTCCTCAAATCCCCCATATTTTCTCTGAAGTATCCATTGTTCATTGTACAAATTGAACACTTAGCGTGCTGTCTTCTCTGGCATCATTGCAATTAACTATAAAGGAGACAGAGAGAGACTATTTATTACATCACACAGTCAGTAAAATAGAGATGCAGGACACATAACAGATTGATTTTCTGCTAACCATTTCACCTGTATAGTTGCCTCCCTTATGTTATTAGATTCAGAAGCTTATAGAGAGAAATTAATATGTGGTGATTTAGATTGATTGACCATTTGCCTTCTAACAGGCTATTTAATTAGAACAAAAACAAGAAACAAATGCATGTATGTTCCTCAGCTATATGTAAAGAATATTAATAGCTCCCCGTTGTGATATGTAGCTAGAATGATAAAGTTATAACGGCTTGAATATTAAATATGATTCCCTGTTTATTGCCAATTTACCCAACTTACATGTCATGTATTAAGAGCCAAAGTGATCTCAAAAGAGAAAAATCCATCTCAAAACCTTATATGGTTTGTATGAAGTGGATAGGTTGGACAATGTAAGTATGTTCATGATGAATTGTAAAAGTCTTTGATGTACAATTACTATAAAAAATTTATGGCTAGCAAAAGAATGTCCAGATATCTATCACTAATGGTTTTCTGATGAACAAGGCTTCAAGATTGCTTCTTTTAAAATGTATCCTTGTTTCTAACTTCAAATAATGGTACTGGAAAATAATTCAATTTGCTTGAATAGACATCTGAGCATCTTTTTAAAGAGAACTCTCAAAAAATGAGGGTCTATACAAACTCTACCCTACTGTAAATATTGTCCACCCGAAAGTATTTGGCAGTGCCGAGGTGTGAGTGCAGTTGTACACAAGAATAAACAAGAGAAGAGCTATGGGAAAGTCAGTAATGATTAAGGCTTATAGAAAAGAGCACATTTCTGCCTACCGAGCAAGCCAGAGAACTATGAAACTAAAGATGGCTGAATGTAATGGAGTGCGGCGTCATCTCAAGGGGGGATAATGTACAGTTGTACCAGTCTCTCTCCAGGGAGGTGTACATAATCTAAGCATAAATATTTTTATGTGTGGCAGATTTTTAAACCTAATTGTTAGTAAACCATGACTCCATGAAAAACCTCCAAGGGACAATGAACTTCTCCAGTATTAAGAGCATTGTAAAATAAAATCCAGCAAGTGTATAGAACACATTTGAAGGGAATTAATGAAATCTATTGCCATTAGCATGTAATATAAAAATTGACACAAAAATATATTGAATGCAGAGTATAAGTCAAGAGTATATAGTAAGAAATATTTAACCAAAATCTACACCTGGTGTTCAGGGCACCTTATAAATTGAAATATCCCTTTCTTCTTTTTCTAGTTGATAAGATATGAAAACATATATGTATGTTTTTGGAATAGTGAAATCAGGATCTCAATTAGCTGAAAAGAATTAAGACTGATTTTTCAGTGGCTGATTTTGACTAAGTGTTAAGATGTCCAGAAAACATAATTTCCTACCTCATAAATCAAGAAAAAGAATCTAGATTTTTGTGATCTATAAATCTTAGTGGAAAACTGCCATTCTGAATCAGAGACACAGGACAATGCCTCTCACTTCAGTAATTTTCATTAAGAATTTGAAAATTACGAGTTGCTGTAATGTAAAGAAAATGTATTGTATATCCCACATCATCAAAAGAGGACTCAGTGACATATTCTAAAAGTTAGTATGTAGTATACTTCATTGCACAGAGTACATACTCATGGGGGTGAAAGTATTACTCATCATTTTAAACATTCAATAAATCCAGACAATCAGCCTTTCTACAAATCAAAACTACATAAGCTTAAATACAAAATACCTACAGGCAATTTTAGAGTTCAGAGTGAATGTTTCTTTGGATATAAACCATTCGGTTCTTTGGGTTGAGAACTGAATTCAGTTGGCTATTGTTTATGCAGTACGTGGTAGTCAGGCACCGTTTAAATGAAGGCTGATCGATTGACAGCTGGAAATAAAATGCATGATGTCACTAAAATAACAACAAGTAGTGGTGTCGTGTAGAGGGTTCTTGGCTAATGTGTTCAAAATTGAAATATAAAGTTTAATGAATATAAAGGTCGAGTTATAAGTGGGCCAGAAAGCAGTAAGCTAACTAGAAGCTGAAAGGCAGTGGCTTGGTTAACAGGGGTAAAGAAATGAAGACGAAGAAGTAAATCCAATGTCAGGACACTATTGTATCAGAACCAAACAAAGCTAATTAACCCTCTAATTTTTCCAAGGTTCATACATTATCCTAGACATGTCATAGAATTTTGGTTTACATGAATCAGTGAAAATTTGAGTTTTAAAAATTATTTATTACTATTATTATGTGTATAGGTCTGTCTGTCTTTGTGCCTGTCTGTATTCAAGGGCAACCACACACATGCCACAGCACCTATGTAAATGTCAGCGGACAGCTTTTGGGAGTTCTCTCTCTCTCTCTCTCTCTCTCTCTCTCTCTCTCTCTCTCTCTCTCTCTCTCTCTCTCTCTGTGTGTGTGTGTGTTTTGCTTTTTTTTATTACTTTTATTGTTTTACAATCCAGTCATGACCCTCATCCTGAACGACCCTCCCACGGTTCCTAATCCCATTCCTCCTCCCACCTTTCTCCAAGAGGATGTCCCCAAACCCTCACCCTGCCAGTCCTCTCCTCTCCTTGAGGCTCACGTTAATCCATGTTTAGAGCATCTTTCTCACTGAGGCCAGACCAACCAGTCCTCTGCTGTATGTGGCAAGGGCCTCGAACTGTTCGGTAGGTGGCTCAGTGTCCGAGAGATCTCAGGAGTCCAGACTAGTTGAGACTGGTGGTCTTTCTATGGGGTACCCCTCCTGCTCAGCTTCTGCCAGCCTTTCTCTAATTGAACCACAGAGGTCCCAAGCTTCAGTCCATTGGATGGATGTAAGTATCTGCATCTGTCTCCGTCAGCTGCTCGTTGGGCCCATGTCTATAAGCCTCTTGTCTATAAGCGTACCGTAACATCAATAATAGTATCAGGCTTTGGAGCTTCCTCTTGAGATGGATATCAATTTGGGCTGGTCACTGAACCTCCTTTTTTTGTCCCTGCAGTTCCTTTAGACAGGAACAATTCTGGGTCAGAGTTTTTTTTTTTTTTTTTGCGCTGGGGACCGAACCCAGGGCTTTGCGCTTCCTAGGTAAGTGCTCTACCACTGAGCTAAATCCCCAGCCCCTGGGTCAGAGTTTTTAGCGTAAGGTGGCAACCTTCATCTATGGTTTTTGACTCCTGAGTCTCTCAACTCCCAGGTCTCTGGTACATTCTAGAGGGTCATCCTACCTCCCACCTCCCACCTCCCACCTCCCACCTCCCACCTCCCACCTCCCACCTCCCACCTCCCACCTCCCACCTCCCACCTCCCACCTCCCACCTCCCACCTCCCACCTCCCACCTCCCACCTCCCACCTCCCACCTCCCACCTCCCACCTCCCACCTCCATTTATTTTGGTGGTCTCCTGTTTCCATTTATTCTACTGCCTGTCATTAACAAGACAAAGAGAGGACCATGTAGTGGTACCATCAAAGGAGGAGAAGAACACTAGCTGACTTCCATACATACTGGTAGGAGGGAGGGATACCTGATAGCAGTACAAGAAGACAGCAGTTCCCTATAGTAACATGGAAGGAAGAAAGCACAGCTGATAGTGACACCGGGGCAGGAGACTAACACTAAGGACACAGGAACGCGATTGCCACCCGGTATTTGGCTGTACTGCTCCACATACCAAGGAATGCTCAGACAAATGACTTCCCGACTAGGTTTTCTTTTCCTTTGTACTTCTTTTCATTTTTAGCATCTCCCAAGACACCTGCTGATCTGGAGTTTTGTTTTGTTTGTTTGGGGCACTTGGACACCCCGAGTCAAATAACTATTATGATGAATTTATCCTATAAATTCAAACCAAGGGATCTGTTGGGCTCGACAGCTGGGAAGACAAGCTCAACCTTCTGAGCCTCCATTTCTCAGTTCCTGAGACCGGTCCACCAACTCACAAAAGTAGCTAACACTTAACTTTTTCTTTTTCTTTCAAGTAGCAACCTCTGCTAAAGTGCTGTGAAAGCTATGTTAAAGAGCATGGGGGTTCACTGCCTTATCTGGCATTCTTGTCTTTAAAATCTACCTTCTGCCTAATAAAGCAGGCCATGCATGGACTTCACTGCCTGGCACAGATCCCTTGGTGTTGCCTTACCTTAGGTAAGCCTAAATGAGATCTATAGCTGCCTAAAATACTAAAGGCACATGTAGGAACCACCATGGATTCCCAATCACAGCATCAGGACAAGTCATTAAAATCATTTTGAAGGCCAGAACTGCCTTTAACTGCTTCTGGCTTATGATGGTATTAATTTTAAATCACTCTCCTTTTAACACATCCGTTATTATTCAGTTTTCTCCCCTGCACTTTACGTGTGACCTCGAAATGGAAACTAATCCTATGGCTAGAATGCATTTCTTAAAATGAGTTTTAGTTCTTAAGTGGTTAAGTTGTACCTCTGGGATCTAATGGAACAATATCAGTCATCTTATGTCAAGAAAAAAAATAATGTCTAATCTTTGACAGGAATGAATTACTTCACATGGGACAGCTACATTTGGCCTGATACTCGTTGTCAGCTTTCAGTGGGAGACGAGGAACTAAGAAATAGATTTCATCAAATTCTGAGATGGGAGGAAATGAAATCTTAGCAAAGAAAACAAGTTATGCCTCTGAAATGAATTGTACAAGCGCAAAGATATATCAGGTGAAATGTGAACGTTAAAATCATTTGCCAACATATGACATAAAACATTTTAGACAGATATTTAAGGACAGAAAAAAAGCCCTGATATTACCAGTTCATAAAATATTCATGTATCCAAGAAAACTAAATTATACCCAGATTTGTGCATTGCTTATAAACATTCTCTTGTTTTAGCAGTGTATTTTCCTTCCCTCTTCTAGTTCCTTCCATGAGCTGACCATTTTCTACACAATGAACAAAAAAAAATATATAGGCTTATAACAAAACATTAAACCTTTTAGCTTGGCTATCTAAAGAAACTTCTCTATGTTTGTTTACCTGAATCACTTCAGATTTAAGTGGAAGACCCCTTTTGCTGTCTCGTGTCAACGAAGAATGAAACATCTTATTTGTCAAAAGACAGAGACAGGGATTAGGGACAGAGATGGGCCCTTTCAACTCTAAGTCACTTCTTGCTGTCTGTCTGTGGAAGGTTGGCTGTTTTGTTGTGTCCTAGGTGTCAAAGACACGGCAGACTTCATCTAGTCCTCTTAGACATATGTCCATATCGCACAAAATCCATCTTGATTAGCAGCTAGGGAACTGATCCCCTTAGAGAAATATGAACCTTCGTAGTATTGCCAACCTAGATCAGAAAGAGGCATTTCAGGGACATGTGGGCTGAAAACTTTCAGATACTTTACCGGTCATACTCAGGGATACTACTTTAGAAATTAATATTCTGCTCTGTTTAATGGACTTAGAAAATCTGACAATCCAAAGTCCAAAAAGCACCAAAGTATTGGTTGCAAAGTATAAATAAATGGCTTGCCTTAGATTTCCTTACACAGAGATTATATGAGTTTGAATGAGAGTTAACTTTATAGGCATTTATATCAGATATTAAACTTGCAGAAATAAATTCATAGGTATAATATATTATATATAAACATTTTGTTGACTCATAAGTCATATAGAGAGGGAACACAAGGACAATTTTTAAAATGTTTTTGGTTTTTCAGAATTCCTACCATATACCACAATTCCATTATGGAATAAAAATTCCATATTTTGTTCATATTCCTTCCCTTTCCCCAAATCCTCTCAAATTCTCCCCACCTTCTTCTTCATCCAACATCATATTCTTTTGCTATCTTAAAATGCTATGGAGTCTCATTTATTATGGCCAGCTTCTTCTGAGATTAGGGACTGATCTCAAGTGTAATCGATAAACCCAGTATCACATCATTGGATATAAAACCTTCTTCTCACTCTTGCAGGGGCTCTCCATCACAGATAGCCTCTTGGCCAGGAATGGCACTGTGTGTCTACTTCTTTTCACCATCCTTGGATTTTGCTTGGCTTGGGACTCATGCATGCTGCCCTAATCTTCGTGAATTCTCATGTGCATCAGCCCTGTTGTATACCCAAAATGCTGTTTCCACCACCTTTGTCTCTTACAATCTTTTTGCTCCCTGTTTTACTCAGATCTTTGAGGTGTGATGAGAAGATGCGATATAGACATCACTCGGTGTTCCCAGGATCCCCAGTCCTTATCGTCCAGTTGTGGGTTTCTGTCTTAATTACCGTGTATCAGAAAAAGAAGCTTTTCTTGTGATGGGTGAATCTCTAGGGAAAACAATAGGCAAGCAGGAGTTGTTTGATTGTTATGTACACTTAGCAAAATAGTAGTAAAATATTTTCCTTTTAAGGACTGGGCAATATATTCTAGTCAGTATATCCAATGTTGAGGTAGTACCCTTGTTAACAAATAAGAGTACCAACAGCATCCCAAGAGCATTTCTTTTGTTCAGTCTTTTCTCAGTGACTGTTCAGGCCTCAATGATTGCAACATCTTTGCTCCAATATCATTTTTTCTTTGCGTATACCACTATAATTTATTTTATGATTCATTATGCATTGTCTAAGTTAAGGGCTAAAAACTCATTCAGTTGTAACAAGAAAAATAAAGATCTAGGATATGCACATTTGAAAATGAGATTTATAACCGTGAGACACTGACTACCTCTGGCCAAAGTTTATTAAGGTTTGTGTATTTATTCTCAATCATCTTAGTTCATATTTGTCTGCAGACAGAGATACCAAAAGGCATGAAAATTAAATCAAAGCACCAGACCTCAAGGAATATGCTACACAGAGACAAGATATAAATAGGTTGATGTAGCAATAACATAGCCCTGCTTCAATGATAGTATTTTATTTCTATCACTTAATTACATTACAGATGGAGGCTGGCTGCTTAACTCTTTGGTGTTTCTTTCCTTTCAAATATAAAATGTGACACTAATAACAGATTTCTTTAGTCACTTCTTACTATGATCTATGATTTGATAAAGGTAGCCTTAAAATTGTTCTTCTAATGTTTCTTCTTATTACCAAATGTGCCACAAAACTGGAAGCCAGGTCTGGAAGTACTCTTCAGTTGATACCAGTTGTGGGACTGGATCTCCCTTTGTTCCAAGGTCACAGTCAAGCCATCTATTTCTTTCCATAATGCCAGACTTATTCATTCTGAGCAAATACCATTGAGAAGGCATGTAGGTGTAGTCTCTTACATTATACAGATAAGAAATGAAATCATGGAGCACTCTGGTGATTTATGAAGTAGCAGGTAAAAGTTAGGAGAGGAGGAGAAAGGAGTTTGATCTCTTGTCTTCTCTTTCAAGGTCCTTTCAGAGACTTCCCTCTTGTTCCTGAACTCCAGCATGCTCTTTGGATAGTGGCTGAAATGAACATGGGGGAGTCTATATTCTCTGAAGGGGAAGGTAAAAGAGACAAAGGAACTCTTTCTTATGAAGCTCTTGAACACTGGTACTCAGCTCTCATAGTATTAAGTGCATGGACAAACTGCTTAGTGGGAGAAATGTTGCTGCTAGAACTTTAAAGAGGTTAATCAATACTGGGCCTCAATCAAAATCTTGCCATTCTGTTTCCAAACACTAGAGTCCTCACGGAGACTTTTACATATTCACTGAAATGCTTCTGGAGCATAGAGGTCGGGCTCTTTAAATTGTTCAAGTGTTGTCAGCCATCAGCAGGTCCCTGTAGACTATAAACAAGCAACAGAGCCCCTGTCCTCCTGTTTGATACTTGTTTTCCCAGTAGAGGGCTGAAGTTGCAGGCTGAAATGTCAGAATGAAACAAGACTTGCCTATTTTTAGCCTTAGCTCACACAGTTTCCTTTCTCTTTAATCATACATCAAGATTTTAAACCTGCCACCTTTGTGAGACTCTTAAGAAAAGTGGAAGTCAATTAATATAGAAGATACTTTAAGCAACCACAATATCTAGTAACAATGGCCTTTTGTTTTAGCAACAGGCAATTTTGCTGTCATTCTTTGGGCTTGTTTTGGACTTTCCTAGACATTTGGTGCTAGCGTATCATGGGTGTAGAAGTGAATGGGATGTCACCGGTTCCAAAAGAAAATAAAACAAAATGCCAATTAAACGTGTGACCCCTGAAACCAGGGCCTTTGTCCCAGGTGTTTCACTTTCCCCTGGTATTCCATCTCTGACCATAGAAAACGCTGAGAAAAGGATTGTCACCCATTTCTAGTTAGTCCCAAAGAAGAATATTTGTGTAACAGCTGATAAAATTTGCCACTGGTTCAACTTAGATTTATAAGGGGGAAGCTTATTGGCACAAGTCATCTTAGAAATATAACTAAATCATAATGATAACTCTGTGTAAAGAGGAGTAGAAACTGAATTGTATATGGAGTGCGACGAGGGGGCTTGGAGACAGCTGGTATTTCACCCAGTCATTCTAGAAATTTACCAATGCCTACTATGTACATATGTTTGTTCTAATGAGAAAATAAGTACAAAACCTGAAGGGAGTAAACACATAATGATGAAATAAAATCACATATTAGGCAGTGCTAACTTCTGTGTGTGCTATATAGATTAAGGATCGATTAAATAATAGGACCATTTTCTTTTACTCAAAGGCAGTAAATTATGAAATCCTTAAGAGTTAACATTAAGGGAAGACACAGGCAAAGTTATAGAAGTCATGCCGCTCAACATGATGAAATTTTGTTTCAAGCACACAAAACAGACATTGAAATGTAAGCAACCTTCATGTATTGCAGGAGGAAAAAAAGACATTCAGAGACTTGTGAATAATGGAGAAGGGGACAGAAATGGAAGAAGTCGAGGCCAAAGCAGGCTGGGAACAGAGGAATAAAACTGTAGAGGTCACACACAATGGTTGCGATTTTATTATAATAAAAATGCAAGTTTTATATTGTTTTAATATGCAGGCATCAGGATGGAAATAAGAAAATCTAGCTTGAAGATGTAAATACTAGCAAAGGCAATGGTTGATGGTATTTTCAACTAGGCAATGACAATGACCATTGGCTGAGACCAAACTCTGAATATACTTAAGAGGAAATGAATCAAATTTAGTAATGACTTTAATTTGACATGTCAAGAGGAAAAAGTGTAGTAATGCCTTTAAAGCAGAAACTGACTAGATAGAGACAGCATTTATCAAGTGAGAAAAGATGGCCTGACATTAATTTGGAGAGTAAATGGAATGGTAGAGTTCAGGTATACCATGATTTCAACTTGAGATGATTTAAATAAGAGTATCTGACTGAGATCTCAAGGAAGGGTCAAAATAGTGGCTAGAATTAGACAAGGTATAAAAATCATAGATCCCTGAATGCCTCCTACCTTAAGAATAACTTTCATAATGCCAGAAGGTGCCATATAGGCATCCAAGGGAGGATAGCCTTTAGCATTTCTACCAGATATGACACCTATGAACCACATTAAAAAACGGCATGGCATAGTAATCCCAAGGGTGAAACAGTGGTACCCACGCTGCAGTGTAGCCAGAGCCTTTCCAATGTACACATGTTCAACAAGAGAGAAACCATGGCTAGTAATGAGCGCCAACTGGATACTTAACTACTCAGGTATAGTAAACTCATGGATCTTGGAGCAAAACCTAAAACCAGCAATATATTAAACCACCACAATCCCTAATAACAATCTAAACATTTATTACTCTACCAACAGAGAAGTTTCAGCCTCACCCCTCATGAAAACAACTTCTGCTTTGCAACAGACGAAGATCTCTACAGAAAACAATAACTAATCAAAACGTAGAGTTGTATTGTACAGTCCATCTATGAAACTCCCCTGCACCTAAGGCTGAGGGCTTATTCAGGAAGAGGTGGGTAGAAAATTTGTTAGAGTCAAAGGAACAAAGAGTTTGCTGTGAGGAAGGTGTCTCTTAGGAATGTCAAAAGTGACACCAGAAAGTCACCAACACGACTAATTAAACTGAGCGGAACAAGGACTAAATCAATAGACCCGCCAAAGTCAGTGGGGAAAAACTATGAAGCCTCAACCTTACACAAAGAACTACAAGCCACTTCAGCATTCTGAGAGTGGAAGAAAGGGTCGTCTTCAGAAACTAGGATACCAATTAGTAATCCATTACCAAATGGTCAGCCCTGAAACCATAATGTGCTTGTGTGTGTGTGTGTGTGTGTGTGTGTGTGTGTGTGTGTGTGTTTTCCTAAATATAACATTTTAAGTCTAAGAATATTATCTTAGAAGTAAGCAGCGTGGTAGGTTGAGTGGAAAGAAGTTATTTCATTAATAAGTTCCTAAATTAAAGGTTATAGGTTATATCTTAGATCCATTAGGCCCAGTAATTCCCTGCCATCTAATAAAAAATGTCATTACAATCTATTTTCAGACATACTTGTAAAACGTTGTAGTCTTACGGGTTGGAAATCGTTCTCTGTGGCTCATCAAACTTCAACCCATGAGTTATAGCCCCATTATCTGGACTTTACAAGAAACCTGGTTAGACCATTTTTCATTTAGTCTTGTGTACACAAATAGTACATTGTCTTTTGTTCATTGTTCTTAACCCCCTTCAATTGTGTGACATTGTTTCATCCATTCTCATACAATTCTTATTAAATAGCACACTGCCTTTCCACTGAAATGCTGATTAATTTGTGGGAGTATTTATTGGCATTGATAAATCAAAGCACAGAAATAAGTCACTAAGGCTGTGTTTCTCAGAGAAGATTCTAGATAATATTTACTCCTAAATTCAAATACGCAATCTGCCAATTTAAACCTATTTCTATACTCTAGGAATTCAGGGAGCTTTGTTATTGCACAAAAGAGGAGATGGCTGGTTACACATCTTATTTTTCCTTCACCCTTAATTGCTGCTCTGATCTTTTTTAATGTATGGGATTCCATAAACCCTACATTTAGCAAAATAAAATTATTATAAGGTTAAATGCAAAAGAACTTATTAATTATTTATGAAAGTGAAATTATTATTTGGAAAATTAAAAGTGATAAAAATTTTCAGGAGCATCTTCAAAGGACAAGCACTGTAATTTACACAAAATATCTCTTGGTTGGTAGGTTGGTTGGTTTTTTTGTTTGCTTGTTTTCCATGTATGAAGAATGCCATATTGAGTTACAAAGGGAGGTTAATCCAAAACCACTGTGCTTGTAGGTAGAACCATTTATCTAGTCTTAAATCAGTTGATGTCAGGGTTAGGTCTCCATAGACTGGTTCTGCAAATATGATCACTGAAATAAAGACTGAATTTTCCTTTGGAGTTTGACATATATCCAGATTTAGTATCCTGAATATCAAACTCAAGAAGCAGAGCCCAGAAAATTTCATTCCAGTGAGCCTTCTACATACGCCATACAGCATGACATATATGCTATCATAGCAATGCCTTTAAGTTTTTTAAGGAAAAGATGATGAGTGTAGGATCTGAGAAAATGACTAGGTTAATAGTATTTAATCATGTGCATTTTAAATTAAGAGTCTCGGTTCTTAATATGCAACAAATAGGTGGAGATGTTTTTACCAAGGTCATACTCAAAGCCTGAGTATTAAAAACAACCAGGTAAAAGCCTAAAGACACCAGATGGTAGACCAGAACAATTTAGTGGCATTGGGGTAACTCTAGAAATCAGCTATTTGTTCATTGCCAGAGCACCCCAAAACTTTATGTAGATGTTGATTAAAAGGTAGACTTTGATCCAGTCAGTCTGGGATGGGTGGAAAGCTTGCTTTTCTTTCACACTTCTAGTTAATGTAGAAGCAGTTCATCCAAAGGCACAAAAACTGAATAGGAAAGATTTAATTTGCAGTTACAATTTTTATTTGCTCCAATACTTTATATTTAATAACTATAAAATTAAAAGCTTGAATTTAGTTAGAAAACATCCCCAGAGAAATTCTGAGTACTCTAGGCACAAATGTGAATATTTTATTCATTGCCTTGTACTATTACATGATGACTGACCAACAGTCTTGCTTTGCTCATAACTGGTTTAAAATGTAGATAATCCCAAACAGACCGGGGGCAAAATGTATATGCTTCGAGGGCATGTATTTTCTTTTAATATGGTAGAATCTGTTTCTAGCACAGAGTGTGTTGTAGCCACAGTTGCTAGTGCTTTACATCTGCAGCTTGAACCACCACTAAGATTATCTTACTCCACTTTAAAGATCACTGAGTGGGGACACCCCAGTTTGAGATCTAGAAACATGACCCCAGAAGTGAGAATTTTAGTAGTCTCCTGTGCAAGGTAAAAGTATTCCCCTCTTTTGTCGAACTACATCTTCAGCTGGACACTTAGTGTTTCTGAACATTGGGTCTCACCGCATAATTCATATTGACCTGAGAGTACCTATATAACACTGATGGTCTGTGAATGTGTTATCTGCCTGCCTCAGAAACCAAAGCATTGGGATCATGGGAACGTACTACCACTCCTCATTACAAGAATCTTAATCACTATTGTAGAGTAATATTTCTTCTGGTTTACTAAATCAAGGTTATCCCAACATGATTTGAGCATGAATATTGATTATTAGTTTTACTATTCTTTGTAATTTTTTTAATTCCCCTTTAGATTTTGGATATGTATAAATGTATCTTTAACTATATAAAATATTGCCCTTATTCATGTCATATCTAATGATTTCATAGTTTATGATTCAACAGTCTGTTGACTTTCACAATAGATTAGCATAAGTTCTTTCTTCCATGTATATGTCCAGAATACAAGTGGGTTTTTTTTATCTTTTACTTCTTCTTTCTTTCCCTTTATATCCAGATCAAAGCCTGCCTCCTTCAGTCTCCTCCTTACATAGCCTCCCACCCACCCCATCACCTCTGAGAAGGGGAAGGACTCTCTGGGTAACAACCTACCCTGGCACCAAGTCTCTGCAGGACTAGGCAAATCCTCTCCCAGGGAGAAAAGACAAAACAGCCCAGCTAGGGGAGCAGGATCCACAGTCAGGGCAAGTCCCGCTGCAGTTGTTGGGGAACCTCCATGAAGACCAACCTGCGTATCTACTACATATGTGGAGGGGGGTTAGGTCCAGCCCTTGTATGCTCTTTTATTCATGGTTCAGCCTTTGGGAGCCCCTAAGGGTCCAAGTTAGTTGACTCTGTTGAACTTCTTCTGGAGTCTACTCCTTCCTCTTCCACAAGACTTCCCAAGTCCCATGTAATGTCTGGATGTGGGTCTCTGTTTCTGTTTTGGTCAGCTGCTAGTTGGAGACTCTCAGAGAACAAACTCCTATCTGCAAGGCTAGGCTCTTGTCTGCAAGCATAAGAGAGTATCATCAATAGTGTCAGGGATTGGCTTTTGCCCATGGGGTGGATCTTAAGATGAGCCAGTCATTAATTGGATATCCCTCAATCTTTGTGACATCTTCTTGTACGCTGGAAAAATTTTGGATTAAAAATTTTGTGAGTGGGTTGCTGTCCTTATTCCTCTACTGGGAGTCCAGACAGGAGCTGGTCACTTCAGGTTCAATATACCCCCCCCCGCTAGGAGTCTGTGCTAGAATTGCTCCCTGGAGTCTCCCCCATCCTATCTCTCTGTCATTTTCTAAAGGATAGTGCCATTAAAGGCTCACAACTAAAAATATGAGGTTTTTTTAAATGCATTTTAAATATAATAGTTACATATATTTGAGTACTTTTAAGGTCAATATAGTTTACTACTATAAAAGTATATCTGATTAGAGTTCATCGTATTCTTTAGTCTAAGATGCTTTTGGGAGCCTGATACATTGGCTTTGTCTAAATTCTACAAGTCACCCTAATGACAAGATGATAAATGAGTGTGTGCCTATATCAAGCTTAAGGTATTGGACATAGAATTATTCAAGGAAATTCTAGGCTGTTTTAAAACATTTAGAATTTTTGAAATCTCATCTCCCTAAGCTTTAAAGACATTGCGAAGAATTTCAGCAGTAAAGAATGAGTTTCAAATCCCACTCAGAAAAGTAAGATTCAAAATGACCACAGTAGTGTCTCTCTCTCTCTCTCTCTCTCTCTCTCTCTCTCTCTCTCTCTCTCTCTCATACACACACACACACACCACATTTACTCCGCATGAATATATATTCTACATGCATGCATACATACTGTCATATTAGTCTATAATACTAGTCTATACTCCACTTGTCTTATTTTATCCTAATTATATATGTATTTATATTTCATTATAATTATTTAATTTTATATGTTAGAAATATTTTTAGAAGAGCAATTTAAATCACTATTTCTGAAAGCGTTCATCAGAGGAGAGATTCTGCTCACCACTCCAGGCATGTCCCTAATACATAAAAGCTTTATTTGATCCTCTTGAAAAGCAAATTTTGCTACATTTATGCAAGTTAAAATATCAAAAATATCCTAAAACAGACTTTCAAATGAATCTCTCCCATTTACAATAAAGACAATATGAATTAAATTGCTTGGTATGACCAATTTTTAAAGTTTGTTTAAGCATCATTGGCTAATAGCAAAATATTTCCATGACAATTTTCATTTGGGCCAAATTGTATTTCTAGGAAATAATTATCTTTTTTTCCTCAAGAGCAGCAAAATCCATAACAGAACTTGAATACTTTGTTAGTATTGAGTATGCAAGATCTAAAATTATCTAAGAAACAGGTCTCTGATCACACCTGAACCACATGGTTAGGTTTTCCTCTGAGCATGCCTGTTATATGCACTAGGTTAATTGAGGTGGAAAGACCCCCCCTCACCTCTCGTGGTGGGTGTACAATTCTCTTGCATGGAATTGTAAACTGTATAAAAAGGGAAATGAGGATCCTAAGTATTCATTGCTCTCTACCTTCCAACTGTAGATGTAGTGTGACCATTTCTCCAAGCTCCTACTCCCTTGACTTCTCTATCATGGCAGATGGTACCATCAATTCCAAGCCAAAGTAACCATGACCAAAATCCAAATTGGGAAGGAGAGGGTTTATTCGGTTTACACTTCCACAGCACTGTTCATCATGAAAGGAAGTGAGGACAGAAACTCAAATAGAGCAGGAACCTGGAGGCAAGAGCTGATGTTGAGGCCATGAAGGCACACTACTAGATGGCTTGATCATTATGTCTTGCTCAACCTACTTTCTATTATAGAATTCAGAACCACTGCCTAGGGCTAGAACCACCCACAATGGGCCAGGCCTTTCCATATCAATCACTAATTAAGAAAATCCCCCATAGGCTTGCCTGCAGTCTGAACTTAATGGAGGCATTTTTTTTTAAAGTGTGATTCTTCCTTCTCAGATTGAGTTGAGCTTGTGTCAAGTTGACACCACACTATCCAGCATCTGGTACCCAATGGGTTCCTCTTTCAGCTCTGCCATTAATATCGTTCATCATTGTAGTGAAAAATGAAATGTGTTGTACAAAGACATAATTGCAAAATCATTACACTTCTATAAGTCTTTGAAGATGTGATTCAACACTGCAGAATAAGGCCATCTTGGTTGAGAGGGAGGTTTAGCCAAGCACCACTGACACCTTGGGTTTTGCCTCCCAGCCTGTGAAGCTGTGGCAGGATGGATGTCTGTTCTGAATGTTTTCATCTGCACTCATTTATTTTAACAGCCTATATACCAAGTCATCTCACTTCTAGACCTTCTTCTCCTCCAACTTTCATCATCCACACTGTGGAGGAATCAAAATATCTGCTCATGTTCCATACCACCTTTGTGAGGGTCATGTGTCAATCTGCATGTCGTTTTATTTATATATTTCATATATATGTGTGTGTGTGTATACATATCACCATGATGTGTACATGTGTATCATATATATATATGATATATATCTCACCGTGTCAATCTGCCATGTTGTTTTATTTATATATTTCATATATATATGTATATATATATCACCATGATGTGTACATGTGTATCATATATATATGATATATATCTCACCGTGTCAATCTGCCATGTTGTTTTATTTATATATTTCACCATGATGTGTACATGTTTATCATATATAAAATACACATGTATGTACATGTGTATATGTGTGTGTGTGAATATAGCAAGACTCCCATGATCTTCTTAATGTAATTCTGAACCAAACCATTGTTTACTAAAGGTTTCCAGAAAAGCTGACACCATTTTATATTTTCTTCTGTCTTTTTAACTGCAGTTCCCCACATCCCATATCTAAGCTGTCATCACTTCAGTGATTGATAGCTTACAAATATTTCTCAAATAAATCAATTTCTCTTCATCTCTGTCACTGTGCACATATGTCCTGTTTTTCCACGGCTTCCCTTTCTTAGCAATTTTCTGGCTTGCTCCTCCCCTATGTATTCTTAAACCTGAGCATCAAAGCAGTAATTTTCAAATATAAATTACTGTGCTCCATGCTCCTGCCTAGCTTTCTTTATCACGCATTTAAACATATTTGAAATAATATCTCTGGGAGCAGTTGTTCATTCTTTTGATAGTAGAAGACAGGAGGCAAAATAGAGGATCTCCGTAAGCTTGAGGCCTGGTTTGTACAGCACGCTCTAGGCAAGCCAGGGCTATACAATGAGATGCTGTCCTTTGCAAAACAAACCAACAAAGCAATGAATCTAGCTCTTTATAAACACTGTTGATTTCATTTTGTAATTGGTAATTATTGAATGCTTACTTTACTTTAACTACCATACTAAATTATTCATTTTCATAATCTAATTTCTATCCTAACGCCAATTTAGTCATATAAGTACCAACACCACTTCCTTCTACAAAAGAGGGCTATGATGCTGAGAGAAGAGAATAACTTTCCAAAACTCATGTAGACACAAGACCCAGTGAGGTATGTGATAGGAGGATCTACTTTTTTTTTTTTTTTGGTTCTTTTTTTCGGAGCTGGGGACCGAACCCAGGGCCTTGCGCTTCCTAGGTAAGCGTTCTACCACTGAGCTAAATCCCCAGCCCCCTTTTTTTCACCAGCGTATCATTTTCCAACAGCTTATTACAAAATAGAAAAGAGCTCTCAGAACCTTATTTCCAGTCACTGGATTTTCGAATGCCCAGTGATGACTGCATGGTGATGTTTGCTTGTAGTTCAGCTGCACAGACCGCCAAGCGGTAGAATTCTTAAAGCCCAAGTTTGGGACCAATCTGAGCAACATGAGAACACTCCTTCCCCAAAACAAAGAGTCAGACATGGTGATATGCATATTTAATCCCAACACAGAGGAGACTGAGACGAGAGGGTAAAGAATTTGATGGTACACTAGGCTAAATAGCAACACCTCTTGCATAGAAAAAAACTATAAGCAAACCAGAAAAAATACATTATCTATGCTGTACTATTTAATGGAATATTATCAGGGATCAGTGATTTAGCAGCTTTATGCTCTTAAAATTGTTCTATTGGGTGGAGTAGCTATTTGTACACTTCATTTTTTCTCATCTTGATTTCAGATTAGGAATGTCCACACATTTATGAGTGGATGCAAAGGATGTCTTTGGAAGTATATTATTCTGCCATTAGTAATGCTGTCTTTGGCATTTTAGGCTATGGCAGTCTCCAGATGTGCCAGCATATAAAGATAATAGCATTGAAATCTCCCTCTAAGTTGATGCCATTGGGAACACAGCATAGTGAAAAGCATTGCTTCTCTGCATGTGCCAATTCTACTGTAAACATAGTAACTGTCCTTTGAAAGTCTAGGTAGGGATCTAGAAAGATAGCTCAGTCAGTAAAGGACTTAACTCACAAGGACCTCAAGTTGATCCCCAGAGGTCAAAAACTGCTGGCATGTGCCTGGAACTTCAGTGCCTGGGGAGTGGGGAGTGCCTAGGCCCTAACACACACACACACACACACACACACACACACACACACACACATACACACACACACACACACACACAAAAAAAAAAAAAAAAAAAAAAAAAACCTCGAGGATCACTGGCCAGCTAGCCTAATCCTAATGCAGAGTTTCAGGCCAGGGGGAGACCCAGTCTCAAATGAAAATGATGGAGAACACTGAAGGAAAGCTATCAGACCATCAGTGATAATTGTAAAACTACTCGAAAGCCGAGTAAAAAAAAGAGAAGAAAAAGAAGGAGAAAAAAAACAAAGAAAGAAAAGGCTCAGATTCTGCTATAGGCAGCAATTCCTCTAAGTCCTGTTTGAATATTTTATTATTTGTGACATGTTTATTTCAAGAGATGTACAACGGCTATGTTTACAAGTCATCTTGAAGAGGCTGTAGTACCCATTACTTGGTCAAACACCACGGCAAGCATTTCCGTGTGGGTATCTTTTAAAAGGTAATTTGTTTCTAAACACGTAATCCTCGGATAAAAGAGATTCCTCTCCTAATGTGAGTGTGGCTCCATCCAAGACCTAAGAGAGAAGACTGGGGTTCACTGAGGGAAACGAAAATGGTCTCGATGCCGCCTTGGGAATCAACTGTAGTACATCTAGGACATTAACTCTATGATGAGGCTCAGGCTTCTGGATCTCAAGTTCACCCAACCCCACCATCTTACGAGCCAAATACTTATCGTTTGTTAGCTCTTTTGTAAACACGGTTCTACTGCATCTGTTTCTCTGGGGGACCTCACACTATCTAACACTCATAGGAACGTAAACTTCCAATAGCTTCACTTCTCTTTTTATTGTATGTTAAAGCAGCCGTAAGAGGATTGTGCATTTCTATTAAGATGGGGAACAAACTACCTTCTTATAGACATAAGGAAAGCATGGTAGAGGAAGGGAAGTCCCACATCGCAGTTTGGCCAAGGTGATGGCTACAAAATACAACTAGACACACCTAAAACTGCCCAGTTTCCTGACCATGTTGCATTATCACTATCAAGGTGATAGTTCCCTGCCACTAACCCAGAGATGTCACTGCTTTTTCTTTCTCTAAGAAGAAAATTCTTCCTCCTATAAAATTCTCCTTCATTGACATGCTCCCTCTTTGATGTCACTCGGGTATCATCAGAGCCCTTGGCTTTAAAATGCCATTTTATACATGGGGCAGTAGAAAAGGAAGAGATAAAGCACATGGACTTGAACACTGGCGAGGTTTAAGCCTCCTCTGCTCAGTATTAGTGAGGCGGTTGGCAAACTCCTTCTCTCTGTTCTTAACTTCCGTTGCCTATGAGACACAACCCATGATACTGTTTTTAAAGCTACATGATAAAATTTTCACAGTGGTACCTGACAGTTGTTGAGTACTTTTAGTATGTAAGGTATGGCTTTTCCTATAGCACTATATGCCATAATTTATGGTTCATTGTATTTTTATATTATTTAGTGCTTTGACTGTGTGCATGTATATGGACAATATGTATACATTATATTTATGTGAATCAGTGTTTTGACTGTATGCACTGCATGTATGTATATTCATCATGTGTAAGCCTGGTGCCAGTGAAAGCCAGAAGAGCATGCCAGCACCCTTAGAGTGAGGGTTAAGTCCATACTGAGCAGATATGGGTGGGTGCTGTTAACCAAATCTCTCTCTTCTGAACTGGTGAGATATGTCTCCACCACAACCAATGACATTGTTATCTCTATTCTACCTCCACGTTCCCTGCAATTCTTTCGTCATTGTGACTTCGTCAAAACACATGATTTCTCTCTATGAAATCTAGACCTGGACACTGCATCATCATGGTGCACTTCTCCTTATATGCCCGCTACTTTCTTTGTGTTGTACCTCACTTACAGTGACTGAATGGCTTATTAAATTAGTGAGTATTCAATTAGGCATCTCTGAGAGGATTTCTTTTCTATGTTGTTAAAAATTAATGCACATCCCATAGATCAATGTACACAGGAGCATAACTTTGTGTGTATTTCCAATGTTAACGGAGGATCTCAATGGTCATTATTAGAAACTTGTTGAACGTTACCCTTGATTAGAATGGTGAGTGGAAGCTCAGTGGGTTCTGTAGATTATGGAAGATTTCTCTGTTGTTTATTAGCATTGCCTGATATTCTCGGGATATATTAGATTGTGAACTTACTGATATTCAACAGATCTGTAGAAAATCTGGCAGTCAGGCTAGATTTAACACAATATCTAATAAAAGTAAAATAATTCAAAAATCTTATAATGATGGAAAATTTATGTTTTTTAAGAGACTTTTTGTATACCTTTTTCTAAGATAGATTCGAAAAGAAGATCAGAACTATCAGGAGTACAGTAGTACATTGAAGTGAATTTCGTCTCTAACTGGTAATATTAATGGCAACTTTGCCAGTCTATCTGAACACAATGAATGTCATCAAATACAGATACATCAAAAATATATGATAGCAGAATTACTTCTAAGTATCCTCAAAGCTCTGAACATTTAAATTGTATATAAATTACATTATACTACAGTCTGAGTAAAATTGCTAAGGATTTATACTCAGTATAGTATTTTTTAAAACTGAAAGCACTTTTGATGCATATAAATACTAGGATTTATTAAACCAAAATAATATATTGAATTTATTTTTCTTTTTATTTTTTTTGTAGTATCAGGGATTGATATGCTATCAGGGATTGTACCAGGCCTCTCTATGCTAGGCAGTCACCTTACTATTGAGGACACCCAATCCCTAGATTATCTTGAAATTTATTACAAGGCATTTTAAAATCAATAAAAATGGTTTTAAAATCACTGCTTTAAATGCATTACTGGATCCTCTGCTACAGGAAAAATACATATCTTGCATTGTTTATGCTGGGCCTATTTTATTCGTTCCCATTATCTGTTTCGTCCTTATGTGAAAATGAGTCTCAAGTTCTAAGGAAAACATATTCATTCTCTGTTTCATCTTCTTTGAAGAAAAATAGTACTTATACGCTTTCCAATAGCAGCCATCAGTCACAGTTGTTTCTCAAGTGGGGGAGTATAGTCTGTGGTGCTCTGAGTCCACATCTGTCTTCGCTGTTTGGGTAACGAGTCTCTGCTGATTGACCAGCAATGGGGCCCCTTTTCGAGGAGGAATGTGGTAAGAAACGTGATTGCTACAGGAAAAGCTACTTTTGAGGCACACATAAAAGTATGTATGGGCTCATTTAATGACAATATCAATGATTTGTCTTATGAAGGAAGTTAGATAAGAGGAGCAATCAGGACTAAACTATTCAAAATAGAATGTTCTCACTTCTTTCTGACAGGGACTGTGAGCTATGTCAGCAGGAAACTACCAAATACATGAAAGACATTTCAAAAGTGTGTAACCTGAGGTTTCAAGGTTTAGATGCATATGAAAAATCAAAGATTTGTGAAAATTTTCTTTACCCAGTTGTTAAATATAGTGTTATTTATGAATAATGAAAATTTGCAGAAACCTAGATCTTTAACTCTAGGAGTTTAGTTAAACTAATATTTGAGTATAGAACTGATGAAATAGGTAAGTTCTTTTTTTTTCTCATATTTTATTGGATATTTTCTTTATCTACATTTCAAATATTATCCCCCTTCTTGGTTTCCCCTCCAGAGACCCCCTATTTCATCCTCCTACTCCCTGCCCCCATGAGGGTGCTTCCCCCCCCCACTCCCTCCTAGATTTAATCCCTAGCATTTAGGAAAAGAATTCAGCTGGTGAGTGGTAACATCCAGGAAAACAATAGGAACAATAGCAGACATTACTTCTTAATCACTTTAGGAATAGTTTAGGTGCCTTACCTTAGGTATTATTCTTAAGAAAATAGATCTATCATAACACAGTATACAATGTCATAATATTGAAGTTCAGAGATATAAACTTTTTTACATATTAAAATGCGTATGTCTGAAATGTGCATTCTGGATTACCTTGCTAGTTTAAACTTGGGGAATAACTATTAAAATTCTGTCCTAATTCAGCTCGGTGGCAGCAGCAGTAGAAAAGCAGTGATGTACGGATGCCTTCTGATTGCATGACTGACAAAATCATAGGAGCTCCTTCGGTCATATGGGAACTCAGCTTGGGATGTGAATGGAAATGAGTATCATGAAAGCATATGCTGTGCTTTCAGGGGTAAACCCTGTCTGAGATATGCATATAATAACATAAAAAATTTAAGTCTTATTATTGAATGCTGGATGAGGTTAATATAAGGAAAAATGTCTCAAAGAGTGCTGATTTGGGACAACTACATCTTCTTTCTACAACATGCTAAACGAGCCACGTCTCACCAACATATGTTCAAAGGAACCACAATAAAGGTTTACATTGGCTTATGAAGCAAAGCTCAAACAAAGGGAAGGTATTCCTTCATCAGAACCTAGAAGTCTCATCAACTGAAACAAAAAAAAATGAGATTGTGTTGTTAAGGCCAGGAAATAATCAAAAAGCTATGTTTCAGTCTGAATTAATGGACAGTTAAACAAAAAACATATAGTCTTAAGTTAATATATATAAATTAATATTGCGTAAGGTGTTTGATTTTTTTTTTTTTTTTGGAGCTGGGGACCGAACCCAGGACCTTGTGTTTGCTAGGCAAGCGCTCTACCACTGAGCTAAATCCCCAATCCCGATGTTTAATATTTTTAAAGGTATCAAAATCATAAAACATAGCTTATAAGAAAATTAAGATGTGGATATAGAAAAGTTCAAAAGAGTATAGCTCTCAAAAATGAAAAATAAAATTATTAAAATTTAAAAGTATATGTGGCAAACAAAACTATTTAATAGAATTTAAGTGGAATTTAGTGAGCTGAAGGGCAGATCTGAGACTCTCCCAGAATCCAGGAAAAGGAAAAGAAAAATGGGTACAATCAGTGGCCTTGAACTCTCAAGTAATGCAAATCAGTTAGCAACACAAGTATATAAATTATGCTTGGTGAGTTTTTGACAGCCGACTTGAAATTTTTGAATGTCAAATCAATTGTATAAATGAAATAAAAGCTATTGTTAAATAACAAAAGTAGACTATATAACTCATGTAGGGAGTAAAATAAATTGACCGAACACACAGATACCCAGCCAGTCCTCAGAAGCAGAAGCAAAGATAGGGCATGAGTAAGCTTTAAACACTGACAGGAAAAGTACAAAGATCAGAGTACCATGGCACACATGTGTTTTCTAATGGTCTTTGAAAAGGTTGTTCACGTTCCAAAGGAGTTGAGACACAGAGGTTGAGAAACACTGTTCTCTTACCTTCTCTACCTCAAATTAATACCCTTCTTTTCTTTTACCATTATTGATACATGAATATGTGTGTATAAGTATACATAAATATGTTATGGCATGCTAATTCTACTTTTCTTGTTTGTGTCGATAGAGTTTTCAGGCGACCACTGTACATAGGTTAACAAATGCAGAATTTCCTCCTTGAGACAGGCTAATTCTCCTTCTCCCAACAGTCATTAGTTCTTGTAGGTCTTTGTAGGTATATGGGGCCCTGTACAATTCCTCCCCTTCTATTTTGGCATTGTCTATTGGTATGGTCATTGTACTGCTCTTGTTTATGCGGCCATTTCTAGGAAAGAATGTTTCACAACTCTTTTGGTATTCTGGCTCTTAAAATCTTTCTACCATCTTCCTCAGTGTTCCTTGAGCCATGCATTTTACATTAGATGCAAAAGTCTTAATATAAATGTGTTCCTTAGGCTAGGATCACCATGATCAATTAATATATGCATTGTGTCGAGTTTGCACTTTCTATGATGGTCTTATTCATTGCATATGGTGCCATCTTTGAGGGGTGACACACACACACACACACACACACACACACACACACACACACACACACACACACACAATACTTGGATATATGGTACTTGGGCTGACAGTGCTCCTTGTAAGGACTGTCAACTAACTAAGATCTCAGCATCAGGTATAAGATGCGTCCCCTCAAGTGGTTGGCCATGGTAGTCCAATTGACCTCTGTCAAAAATATAGATTGTTACTGCAGACCTTAGCTTCCTTTCAGAGATCTATTTCTGAAGGCAGTGCATACTCTGGGCACAGAACTTGGATCGTTGGTGCTGCATCTAGCCTGAAAGCCTCTTTCCTCATCTATGGTACAGAAAACACTAAGAAAGATGCCAAGAGACGAAAGAAATCAATAGTGCTACCAACCTGCAACATTTATAAACTATAATGGTCAGCAAGGCAAGCTATTCATAAAGGTGCAATAAATGCACTCACGTGTTGCTGGTGGGCCCATAGCTAACTAATTGTATGTGAAGTCCATTCAGTAGGAGGAATACATGCTTGGTACTAGAAACCTAACTAGCTTGCTGATACTAGTTAAGCCAGGAGCATTAGAATACAATGAAGTACCATAATTCCACTAGACCATCAAGTAATTATTGTAGACATATATGTGGTCAGAACTGGATTAACTAAAAATAACCACATAAACTTGAAATAAATGATCCCTCTTGACAAATATTCAGAACTACACATTTCCCAAATACTTATGTGAGTCTATTTTGGATAAACAAGCTTTGTTATTGACAGAATAAGAAATATGGATCAGAGGAATGAAGAAAAGAAAAAGAAAGTGGAAGAATAAGAAAATCACAGGGCCATCTAAGCTATGTGTCTATTTCTAAGAAGTCTTTGGTGGCTTCACAAGTGGTTAAATTTGGAGCATAAGGGAGTGCTGAGTGACGGGCCCTTAATGAGGCATTTGTTCCATTGCATGTGCACGTTACAGAAGACGGAGCAGAGAGAATGTGAAAGTCAGAGGATGGGGAAGAATGACATGAAATCACAAAAGCTGTGGCTACTCATGTATGATCTGCATAAGACTGCCACCATTCACCTTCCGTCCCTCATGGTAAGGGACTTCGCAAGGTCCATTCCAATTTCCATGAAGGTCTATAGGTAGCTAATGGTTGCAAGGAGAAATATCATTTTGTTTAGGGGTGGAACAACTGATAAGTTGTCCATGCTCAGTAAATAAATCCTACTTATGTTCATGCAGGCAATCCTAACTAAAGTCAAGACATCATACAGATACACAAAGAAAAGAAAGATGAACGGGGATCCCTGTGAAGAAGGGGTTCAGCAGGAACTGTAAGGGGATAAGAGAAAAAAATTGGGTAAGAGAGTCGAAATCACTAAAATTCATAATAACCTAGTATGAAATCATTAAAGGAGAATTATGGAATGTTGGTAAACAGATAGGATACTACATTTCAAATAAAATATTAAAAGACCAATTAAGCTTATCATAAAAATGTAAGGGCATCTCAATATTATTAGAAAACTCTATAGCTATAAATTATCTTCAAAGTAGTTTAAAAATAGAATATACTTTTAACTGTATAGATTCAAACTCATGTGGCTCCTAAGTGGTGAGGAAAGAAATTATCTTTTGTGCCTACCAAAGACCTTATAGTGAACTTACTCTAAGGATCTCTTGAAATTTCATAATAATTCATTTTAACATTCACAATAAAAGAGGCAAGCTCATTGTTGAGTATCATTGTTATCAATGGCATTTTCATGCACCGTTCTGAACAGTGGAATAAAATAAGGACATAAAATTCCTAAATATCAGCTCTCTTGCTCTTCCTCTTCTCTACTCTCTTCCCCTCTTCCCCTTTGTCCCTTCTCTCCCCATTCCCCTCCCCGATTCCCTCCACATGCCCATGGCCGGCTTTTACTTCTCCCCTCTTCTACTCTTCTCTCATTAAACGTTTCCACATTGGAAAAAAAAATCTAAATATCAGAAAGTGTGTATCAGGGAGTTAGATTTATATGTCATGTTTTGACAGTAACATCACAATGAATACATTATAAATTATTAAAAATCATGACATTGACCATGCGGTAATATGTAAAATCAGTACACATAGTTTCATGGCATGACAAGGAAAACTTTACTGTGTTTTCCACATTAATCGCTATAGGCTACTATAAAATATTGTCATAAATTGGTGGATTATAATCACCATATTTCCTTTTTGTAGGATTCTGCCATCCATAAACCCCCATTTTTTGAGGCTTGTTTTCTGGTTGCTCCGTGTGTCTTAGTTATGATGTCATCATCCTTCTTCCTGTCTGTATCTGTGAGATCATGTCACCATTTCTGCTTCTCATTCTTTCCTTGTACATGTGGCACTCATCCAAACCTTCTGTCATCACACTTACGTCAGACAAGAAAAATTAAGATGGCCTTTCATCTCAATGCCCTTAAATCCATTTCCAATATCTCCCGAAGATGACAAAACCACCAATTCCTACAGATTAAAATGTATACATCGCATCTGAGCCCTACTATAGTATCCTCGTTGAGAAATTCTCTACAACCCATAGTCTACACCACAAAATGGAGAGTTTAAGCGATCATAATCACGTTGTTCTTCTTTCTTACACATCCCAGTTATTAATCTAGTAATTTAGGCAATTTTATGAATAGCTTAGTCTGGGTATGATAAATATAATGAAAATGGGGAAAGAGTTCAGTAGTTTGTGGTGGTTATGTTAGTTTCCTTCCTTCTCGTAATGGCAAAATAAATGACCAAATCAAATGAAGGCGTAGCTCAACACATGTGAAAAGTAGCAGACGAAGAAGTAAATACTCATGCTCGACTCTCTTTCTCCTTGTCCCCTTTTACTGTTAATCCTGGGACCTCAGAATCATGGCCAACACTTGCGCCTAGGTTTTCCTTCCTCAGTTAACCTCTATAGGAACGACCTTTCAATATACATGCAGTGTTCAAAGATCAGTCAAGTCAGCAATGTAACCATAGCACCTCAGTGGCTGTCATGGATATTTTCTGCCCACTCGTATATTCCCTTGTCTTTTGTTTTCCCTTCCAGAGCCATAGTCTCTCGCTCAGTCCAACAGTGTCTCAACTCCATGAAATGGATCATATTAAAATAGGGGAAGCCAGTCCGTAAGGTTCCCAAAAACCACTTTCTACCTTCCATTCCAATTCAGGGTGACCATGCTGTGACTATTGAAATATAAATGGAAACCTCTCAGTTGCCATAGAAAGCAAGTTTCCCCTGTGATCAAAAGCAAGGCCTCTGCTGTCTGCTGCTACCTGGTGCTCATAGAACCTGCATGAAGAGGGGACACAGGCATTGTATCTTCTTGTTAGGTGTGTTAATGGTGGAAAGTGTAAATCTATAGGGCAAGAAGAAATGGTACTTGTTACTTTAACCTAATGTGTCCTTATAGGAGATTGTCCTGTGTGTGTGTGTGTGTGTGTGTGTGTGTGTGTGTGTATGTGTAGTGCTTATTCTGATTCCAGTTTTGTTTAATATACAATAAAATCAGCATCGCTATCAGTATTATAAACACTATTTCACATTCTGAGATCAGAGGAAGAACATTTTCAGCTACAGAGAGGAGAGAACTGTGATATTAAATAGAGCTTGTCTTTGTATGTCCCACCTTCCTTTGAATAATTGAATGGTATTTATTGAACTTTTAATATGGGTGAAAACTAAATCCTATAGGCATTAAGGTTTTATTCTTTGTTTTTTCTTCTTCTTTCCTTTCTATATTTCTGACATATACGAGTATTTGGTCTACACATGCTTTTTTGATACATGAGACAATGCTTGAAGCTGTCATATTATCATATCTACCTGACAGATTCTCCTGGCAAATAACAATGTTGACAGAAACAATTGACACACAACATCTAAAATATAAACCTCTCTTCAGATTATTGACTTATGCTTCTGAGAAGACCAGCTTTCAGCACTGCTGACAATCACACCCTGCTCTTTCAAAAGTGCGTGTTTAAATGCCAAAATGTACTTAACCAGAGAGTTTGTGGGGGATATGTGATATTGAAAATTAGTTTGAACACCGAGTTCTGTGGATCTCACCGTTCACAAAGTATTTTACCTCATTTATGCCATGCACTTAGGGTTTGGGTTTTGTTTGTTTGTTTGCTTCTGAGCATGGGAAATGACTTAAAAATACATAAAATATTTTGTCAGCTGGTGACTTTACTTATTTAAAAATCACCACAGTATTTCTGTGTGGTTTATCATAGCATCATCTTAAAAGATAATGTGAGCTGAACAATATTATTCTTGAATAATCATGTCTCACCATAACCCAAACCAGTTCACATTATGAGGAATCATAGTTCATGCCAGAAGTGTCTAAAGCAACAGTGTTTGTAAAACTGATAGTTTTGGTTTATCTGTTGCTTATGTGAACTCAACTGGTTGAAACCTCCATTAGGGATTTCTAGAAAGCTTCAGAATCTAAAGTCATACCTTGTCTACAAAGGTAAAATACTGTGCCAAATGCCTGTTAATTATTTCCATGTAGCCATATTTATGCATGAATATAAAATCAAAGATGCATTTTGAACATATCAACTCACTCCTCAACTTATGACCTTTGATTTTTCTGTGCATTTTTTTCACAAAATACTCTATGACTAGACACTTTGGGAACTTAAATGAAGAGGATTTTGCTATTAATAAATTGCCCTTTTGTCATTTATATTTGTTTTTTTTTGGAAAATATTCTAACAGTGAAAAGTGTTTTCAAATTCTACTATGATAACGCAATTGATATTCACCATTGTATATAGATGCTTAAAAACATTTGTATTTATTTTAAAATAAATTCTATCCATCTGGGTTAAGTTGTGAAATATTTATATTATAATTGTATGTTCAGTAAGTCAGTCTTTATTTGTATGTTTACACTTAAATATACATCAATGTAATTATTATCAACTATATAGTCTTGTGTTTCCTCTCTTACTTATGATTTAGTTTATCATAAGACATGGGAAAAATGCAAAATGAGTGAGAGTACACCAAACACACACACACACACACACACACACACACACACACACACACACACACACACACACACACAGCTAAAGGAAAAGTCATTTGGCCGTGTGAAACTTCAGTTTCTTTAAAAATAATGGGATACCAATTGTAGTTCTGCAGACATAAATCCACTGGAAATTCTTCAGATTTCAATGGCAGATTAAGGCACAACTTCATACAGAATTTCATCTTTGAAGCTTATTATGTCTGCAAAAGCAGAGCCCTGGTTCAATACTGACTCTAAGTTGTGTTGTCTTTCCACAAGTACATTTTCTAAACAATTAATATATCTTAGTCATGAATCGCATTTGAAAACAACTCAAAGAGGAAAAATGTATGGACAAGTAATACACGTTTGGGGAGATGTCAAAGAGTAATTAAATGGAAATCATTAGTTCACCAATTGATGTTTAATAGATTTTTGAAGTTATTCATTTGTATGTTTTATATACTGCCTATATAATATTACCTTTCCTTAAAGCAAGTAACTGTCATGCATTGATCAGAAATAGTCATTAAAATTATATTCATGATATCCAAATATGCTTCAAGCTAAGAGTCTCTTTGAAGTTCTGTTTGGAGGTTGGTTAGTTTTCAATAGTTTCTGCCAGGGAAGATGAGCTACGAGCCTGAGGTCATTCAGCCAAGGGTAGAATAGTCACTACCTGATCTCATTATTTCCCCTGGCCATGGTGGGGGGGGTGGTTAAGCATCCTGTGGATTCAATTGCCTTCTCTTTGTCTCACATTGGAGATTTGCAAAGCACTCTTGTTGCCCAGGCATGCTAGATCAAACCTGGATCAAAGGAAAAGTGTAAATTTTCTTTCATATAAAGTCAATATTGTTGACTTATCAACTTAGCAGTTCTTGCCTCTTATATAATCTATAACTCACATTGCAGCTAGGCTCACTTCCCTGGTCAGTGTGGAGCCAAGAGTGAGAAAGATAGAGGCTTCCATCTGCTGACTCCTGTTTTATGGCACTTGCCAGAGTGGCTGTTTGATGGTTTCAAGTACGAAGATATGAAATAGAATTTCCAAAGCAGTGATTTAGCATGGATTAGAATGAGGTTAAAGATCAAAAGCCCAATGTGTTTATTAAGTCTTTTTAATCAGTATCCAAAAAGAATTCCATTAAATGTAATGCCAGGGAATCCAACTAAGGAAATATCTAACTGGGCTTCACTTCACAAAGTCACAATTCACTTGAAATAAGTAAGCAGTACCTGCGTACCTTTGCTGTCTGACTCAGAGTCTCAATCCAGTCCCTTCATTAGAGCCGTCAATTTACCGACAGCATTGACGTAGTGTCAACCGTTACCCATCCTTCCTCAGTACTCCTTAAATAGTATGCTGCATTTAACACTACTCATATAGTCCACCCCAACTATTTGCTGTTCCGTCCAAAATATGTCAACAATTGTTTGGACTTGGGGAATTCACTTTCACTACTGCTTTCACTAAATAAAGAGGCATTTAAGCATCGCATTCATTTCAAGAACTAGCTTATGACCCATTACAGTTATGCGAATCTGGTTCACATTACCAGGCGATTCAAGGTTTTCTTACCACGATGAAATGATTTGTCAAAGAAATGCATAGTTTAACTTGACAATGTTAATTCTGTTCATAGAATAATGAAAACAAGAACAATGATCTGCCCTTAAAATAATTCATATTTTTTCCATAACTAGTATTTACTTGGTTGCTTTTAAATGTTTACTGCCGGAGAATAGGAGCTAGCTTCCAGTCTGAGGCCATTCAGCTTACTGTACGATAGCCTAAGTTTTACCTAATCTCATTATTTCATAGATTGTAATTGTGTCAACCATCCAGAGGTTGTATGATGCTCACTAGGTAACCTGCCTAGTCTTGGGAACTTGGTTTAAATGAATGAATGGTCTAAGTTTCTCTCTAAAATCTCAACAAATGGAACACAAAGTCTCTTTTAGGTGGGGTTGACTTTGTGTTTGGGCAGTCCTTCCTCTGGGAGCAGGACGTCACATCCTCTGTCACTGGATTTCTTTTCTGCTGATAAAAACTCCGTCTGTCTGAACACATCAAATGTTTAGCAGTATGCTACTTAGAAAACCTGTTTGTTTTCCAGTGCGGCCCAGCTTTACAGCACCTCTACTAGCCTCTTCCACAAACCACAAATTATCGGGCCTGCCTGCCCTCAGCAAACATACAATTAGTATTAAAGCCCTTATAGTCAGGCAAAATGTCATATTTCTGTTCTCCATGGTAATTCTATTAGACTTAATGAATTTATATTAGCCTTAATAGTGTTATATTAGAAAATAAACTCCAACACTATGTATGTTCCTATATGTGTGTATATGCATATGTACACATATAATCGCACATTTTTAATCACTGTCCCGTAATACTCTGTATATCACAAATAACCTCTTTGTTCAAAGGCAAATCACTGAATTTCTCCGTAGTGTTCAACTGATTTATGTGACCCTCAGGCAAATACCAGACTGCCTTAGTTATTACTTAAAGTTAGTAGCTTTATACATAGACTTGCTCTCCAGGAGAGCAGATCTGACTTGACTATTATTAACATTTTATTATACACAAATGTTAGAAATTAGGTTGAATTTTATCTCCCCCCACCCCCCACACACACCTGTTGGGCATTAGATTAGCATTATAAGTGTTATATCTAATATACTTGGTACATCATTTCAATATGGGTACTTTTAAAATCCATGATTGAGGTATTCTATTCATATTGTTTTGTGTAAAAATCATTAAAACTTTTGGCATTCTTCTTATACATCATTTATGCTAAGAGTTCTAAGGTAGTTGATTATTTTTGTACTGTTTAATTTTATTTTAATTTATAACACTGTTGTATTTTTGAATGCATACCTTAACATTTTGTGGATTTTTTCTATTGGACAGTTTAGGTATTTACATTTCAAAAGTTATCTCCTTTCCCAGTTCCCCCCTCTCCCATCACATTTCCCTCTGCTTCTATGGGGATGATCTCCCTCCCACCCACCAACTCTCACCTCAACACCCTGGCATTCCCCTACACTGGGGAAATGAGTCTTTGCAGGACCAAGGGCTTCTCCTCCTTTTCATCTCAGACAATGACATCCTCTGCTACATATGCGGCTGGAGTCACGGGTCCCCCCATGTGTACTCTTTGATTGGTGGTTTAGTCCCTGGGAGCTCTGGTGTGTCTGGTAGGTTGATATTGTTGGTCTTCCTAAGGGGTTTAATTGTACTCTTAACAGGCATGCTTATTAATTGTAAGTTTGTCTTGCTTATGATCTTACACACATGCACAGATTTTAAGATACTCAATAAGGATGATAGTTTCTATACAGAATCTGGTAAAAAAAAAGTGTGTGTGTGTGTGTGTGTGTGTGTGTGTGTGTGTACACGCACACGTAACAGGCAGTGGAACTTGCCAGGTTTTACATTGAGATTTTGGTCAAATTATTTAGCTTTCCTATCTGTATTTAGTTATTGGTTGAGAGGAGGTGAATCCAAACTTCCAATCTACTGTGTCTTCAGTAATCTAGTTTCTGTGTTTCGTTCCTCTACTTTACTTTATCATACCAGAACCAGTTGGGCTTAATGAATATCCTAATTTGAATCAATATTGTCTATATGTCAGTGTTTATATCTACAAAGACTGTTGCCACAGGTCGTATCCAGAGCAGAAGATATACATACACCACACACATACACACATACACAACACAGAGAGAGAGAGATAGAGAGAGAGAGAGACAGAGAGACAGAGAGACAGAGAGACAGAGAGACAGAGACAGAGAGAAATGTTTTATGCAGATGATATATTAAAATTTTTAAACTTGACATTTTATAAATGAATTTAGGCACTGTACACAAAACATCAAGCCCCTATGTTAAAAATTATCTAACAATGATGAATTTTTGTTATAATGATAATCACAAAATTATTTGTAAGCAAAGCAACCATTCTGTAAAATTGATACTTGAATATATTATAACTGCATTAAACTGTCAACTCTGGAAATACCGAGGTTGGCTTTTGCTCCATTTTTAATGAAGAATCCCTGTAGCCATCTGTATGTAAAATGACATACAAGGGAATTTTTAATAGTTGGAAAATAAGTTTTTTCTTCAGCCTGATTTTATTTTATCAAGTCCAGAATCACATATATGACATATAGGTTGGTATCATATTAATGATATTATATGCATAATTTATTTTCAGCCTTTATAGGTCTTTACTTTTTCTATTTTTCATTTTGTTGTTCATTTGATTTCTTTTAATATTAACATCAGTTTTTGTAGAAATTCCCCTGGTAATGTTGGAAGGTCACTGGAATTTACTTTCTTATTCCCATTATAAATTGAGTACTGGGGAATCTTGACAATCTCTACAGCTCTTCTGAGAAAATATGCTGCCTGTAAAGGCAGTTTTACTAATGACAAATGACCATTTCATTTCAATGCTTTACATTTTGATGTATGTCTATTTCTTATAATTGCTAAATAAAATCTATCGTAAATGCAGTAACGTTTATGTGTGTGATTTTCCCTCTTAGCAAGAAGCAACAGTTTGATTTTGACTGATCAAATAATTTATTCTTACACAAAAGAGATATTTATTTCAAAGAATAACAAATGGCATCTAGTTGGGGATCCCCAATGATGATTACAATGCAAACGACTTTATGAGGAAATCTCAAAGATTAATACAATGATCATGGCATATTTTAGTAAAGTCATAACTGTTCCAGAATTCAAAATAAGTTCTTCTCAAGCTGGGTAACCCTCTACCTCTTTCGATCCCTCCTTTAGCTCTTCGGATCATAAGAATTTCATATTAATTTCATATTAATTTCAATAGGCCCTTAGGTAACACATATGGATAACATATCAGAAGGAGATACTTTGTTCAATGGGGACTTAGGCTGTTACTATATCCAGCTGGCACTTAGAAGTCTTACAGTGACTAGATCAAAGTTATATTAGTAAAGAGATTGTCTGATTTTTTTTTATTATTTGTCAATTTATAGTTATGTCTGTAAATTTTATCATGGTGATTTTACATGACAGAACATCCTAACATAATACAGTGGTCATCACAGGACAAAAAATCAAAATGGAATCTGGAGAATGGAATTCCATAGCAGCTGTAGCATTGTCAATCCAAAATCTAATATAAAATTGTTTCATAATCTACAAATTGTTGAGTTTTAAAATTATACCTTGAAACAAATTATGTCATATGCTTCACATGTATGTTGCAGTCAAAGGCAACTTACCCAAACTATAAATAGTGCATAGTGTGACTTTGAGATGATTTAGATAAAGTGTACTGCAACCCTTTTTAAAGGACTTAAGTCCATCATCAAAAGATACCATTATGTACATAGAAACATTATGCAATATTACTTAAAAAATACAATAATCTGAAACTCTACCTGCCCCAAGCATTTCAGTCAATGCAAACACCACTGATATTTAGAATCATCTACTTATTTAGTTCATACGGGATACTTATTATCTGGAATGTGTTATGATTCAATAGAGAGAAGTAGATATTGTTTTCCTATATTTAACCTTATTTGTAGCATATCAACATTACACTTCAAGGCCTGAAAACATTGTATAAGGAACTCATTCAAATGTAAGTTAGTAGTAAAAGAAGGTTCTAGGAAATATTTTTTCAATGTAACATCATTTAAAAAGCATCTCACTTTGAAAAACTCTAGTGAAAGATGAGGAAAAAGGTGAAATTAAAGTGATTGGTCCCTATGACAAAGCTCCTGTAATATTTAGTGACTATTATATTAATATTTAGCTTGATACTCGTACATGTCTAACCTACTAAATATTCATAAAAACTTTACTAGTTTTCAGCATAGTGGGACAATTCAAAAATTTGACAATGATGACTAATTTAGACTTCAATTTTGATGATAAGACAGGAGACAAAAGATATAGAATAATTACATGAATTTGCATATATGTTACATATTCAAAATTCTGACATACTTATAGATATTCTAATTACATTAAGTTGTAGAGACAGGAATAATTTAAGAATTCATGATAGGTTAGGGAATTCATGAGTTTAATTATAATAGGTATCTTGAAAGATGTTGCTATTGAATTTTACCTACATTGCTCACACCTGATAGAGATTTTTGAATTTGACATTATGGAATGTGACATTTTCTATTTGAATCAATCCTTAATTTTTTTCAATATTTCCAACTATGAAGATGTGTGAAATACTACCAAGTATGAAAAAAATCATCATATTAAAAATCTTCAAGGAATCACAAGTGTCACTATGCAACCTAATTATAATACAGGTGATAACAATTTACTAGCATACTGTGAGATGTCTTCATTTTGTCAGAAGCAAAAAATTTTAAACCATATGCTAAAATTCATAGTAGCAAGATAGCTATAAAAGTTAAGAAAAAATTGAAAACAAAAAGTACACTTATCCAAAAAATTTCTCCATAGGTCAAATTTTTAAAACTCAAAGGACAAGGTGGTGAAAGTTGGTTTGGGTTCATTTGATGTTAAGAATAATGTTCAATTCAAAGTATTAGGACCATGCTATTTTTTCTTGACAGTTGTATTTTGCATGTGGATTGCTGCACAGATTCAATTTACAAGTCTTTTATACGCTGAGTCCTTCCTGAAAGCTGCAGGGACTGAGAAAGACCTTATCAGCAAGTTGTGCCAGTCCGTCTCTGCTGCCATCAATGGGGCTAGATCAGTGACTATACCACAAGGGAAAATTCTTGAAGCAGAATTAGCTCAATTGAGCAGATAGGTTTGTCTCAGCGGGAGACAGGAACATTTTACATGTTAAGAAGAAAATGCATTGCTGCCCTAGTGTGTCTAATCAGTTAAAGAAATTACCAAAATGCAAATATCTAAGCCACACCCAAACAGGATGTTGTTGGTTAACTTAGTTTGAACAAGGATTTTGTCATTTTCCCACTTTCTAATCCAGGAGCACATCAAGATACAGATCACTGGTTTAATAATTCTCTACACGTAAGTCCTCCTTTGGTCACAATGGCCACCCGCTCATATTTTATGGCCCTAACAGTTTTGATTTGCTTTGTTGCCAGTGTTGAAGTGAAACCTAGATAGTTTGGATTCCTAGCTACCAAAAGTGTCTTCATTTTCAACCATTGTGTCATATGCTCTGAGAAACACGGGCTTTAGTACTTTGAATGTTCTGAGGCTGTCGATAGACACCAAATAGCATTGAAAAGGTTCCAAACACTTGCTTACATCTGAAGATGAACACGGCAGTCTTACCTAAGGATTGTGTATTTGGATAACGCACTACTATTTCTAATTCTTCTTTTAACTCAACCACAGTCCAACAGATCATGAGACCTCGTTGTCTTAGGTCATACATTCGTCCATTAGAATTACCGTATTTGGACATGTAATTCCCACTTGCCCTTATCTGCCCCTTAGCTTTTGAAATAGTCCCGGACCCACAGAATCTTCATTATTAACTTAATATAGTACCTGACTCATGATTTCCCCATTAATATTAGTTACATTTCTTTGACAAAAATTAACAAAATATCCAAAAACCCCAAAGCAAAACAAACAAAATAACGAAAACAAACACAAAAATCAATCAAAAGTAAGTGCATGGAGGATGAAAATGAAGTGACGGAATATTTTTCTGTTATTGATATAGGAGTCAATGGATAAATCCTAGAAAATGAATAAAATATAAAAAGAATTCTGCCCCAGTCTTACAGCATTGCTCTTCTCTTTATGTGAAAAGAATGTAGTGTGAATAGAATGTCAAATGTAAGCTTGGTTTATGTTTGTGTACTGTTGGCAACTATATATACATTTCACTTCTGTTGTCTTATTTTCTTTCATTTTGGACTCACCTATGAAGGCTGGAAAGTAGAAAGAAGAAATGTGCTTTCAGGATCGATTTAAATGAGCTTCCCATTCCTTGTGTTTTTGGCATATTTTACATGATCATATGCACATAATTATAAACAGAAATGGGGATGAAACTTACTTAATTTTTAATACTTCTGTTGCAGTTAATCAACAAAGAAGCAAAACAAATTCTTGATTTGATATGTATTGGGGACAGTGACTTGAAAACAAACTATCCCAAGGTCAAAGTGATATCAGCCATAAGTATTTCTATTTCCAAATAGAAGGCTCCCAGTTCGCTTGCATAAAGATGGAGTTATTTGCTTATAAAATCTAAAGGTATGGATTCTCATTACTTTTAGCTTTGTGCACAAAAGTAAATTAATTACCACAGAATAGCCTGAAATTTGCATTTAAACCCGACATAAGACTTGGATAATCTTCAAGTTTCTTAATTGAAAATTAATGGCTTTCTGTTAAAACCCATGCAAAGTCAACTGAATGGTGCCTAAGTCTTATAAAATTGTTGGTCCTTCCTTAGATACTAGTATTAGCCAGAGCTCTTTGCTTTCAGGTTTCCAAACAAATTGAGGTCATATTTCAAAAATGAAGACTAGTCCACCTCAGAATTATATCAGATCCTAGTTGAACTTTGATAGTTTTCAGAAAGGAAAAGGAACACCAAGGATGCCCTGAATGGTGAAACCTTTTGGATTCTTGGTTTCTTTAACTTCTTCAAAAATGTATGAATTACCGTCACCATCGTTTAGTAAGCAATGCTGTTCTCTAAGGACTTTTTAATGAATTCAGTTTATTTTTAGATAATTTTATGCACACACACATACACATACATGTACATAGTACACATAAACACATACACATATATAATTCTTTCTGATTATTTTCTGTTGATATTCTTTTACCTCCCCCAAAACTTCTCTAAACACCTTTCTCCTTACCAGTCTCTTTCATGTATTCAAAACATTGGATTTTGTTTGTGAGCCATTTAGTTTAACCTTCTGCATTACCCCTGGATTAGAGGTATCTATTAGAGGGTGGTCAGGTCACCAGCTAATACACAAATGTATGAATGACTCCCTGAGTAAAGAGCTTTATTAGTGAGTGATATGACCTATTGAACCCCTCCTCTACAACTGCCTACCTGAGAAAATGGACAGTCATTTATACTCTCAAGGCAGGTCCATAGCTGCTAAGAATCAATGAATACAAAAGTTATGTTTTGCCTGAACGTTGACAATTCACAAGCCTTTGTATATTCTGGATCCTAAATTATTTGAGTACCCTTTTCCACAAGCTTCCCTGAACCATATAGGAGATTCTACAAATGTCTTGTGTAGGGCTGAATACCCTTTAGTCACTTTTCTCAACGCTGTGCAATCATAAGGCTGCATTCACACATACTAGAAAGTGGCTAATCTGGTTATAGATAAGAATAGCATACATCTCTGTGTATAAACATCCAGATTTAGAAAGTGCTTTAATGCTGGGGGCTGGAGAGATGGCTCAGCCGTTAGGAGCACTGTCTGCTCTTCCAGAGGTCCTGAGTTCAATTCTCAGCAACTGCATGGTGGCTCACAACATATGTAATGGAATCCAATGCTTTTTTCTGGTGTGTCTGAGGACAGCTGCACTGTACTTACATATATTAAGAAAGAAAGAAAGGAAGGAAGGAAGAAAGAAAGAAAGAGAGAGAGAGAAAGAAAGAAGGGAGGAAGGAAGGAAGGAAGGAAGGAAGAAAGGAAGGAAGGAAGGAAGGAAGGAGAAGGAAAGAGAATGATTTAATGCTATGTTAATTAACAAAGTTTTAATTTGCCACCTTCCCCCCAGGACCTAAATCATGTTTTTTTTTAAACCAAGTTTCCAGAACCAGGCATTAATTCTCGCCTGTGGAGTGAGTCTCAAATGACCTCAGAGAGTGATTGATTATCTCCCCAAGTGTTGCCACTAGAGCAAGTGTAGAGTGTCCTAAGCTTATCAAGTTCCAGGGAGCAACTGAGAAGAAACTGTGTTTTCCTGGCCATCCTCCCTGACCATAAGTCATAAGAAGTCATCCCACTCCAGATACTGGGCTTTTCATTTAAATAAGTAACAGCATTTTCCAACCATGCAAGTTATTTCTGTTTAAAATCTTTTAGTTGTTGTTTAAGTGTGCTTCTAAATGCTGATATAATGTGGTAGTTTTTACACGTCTTTTTCATCAGTTTAATTCACAGTTTCCCCTTCATTTTGTACCCCCTCTCCTGAAATATTCTCCCTCTTCTTTTCTATGACCTATGCTCTATAGTCTGCTTTCTTTTAGGACATCACCTCCCAGTGATCTGTTTCTGATTTCCTAGTTTATATAAGAGCTGAAAGTTGAATTTATCAAACTAATGATTTGAAGTTAGGAATAGCACATGGCACTCATTTTTTTTCTATCCTTTGGTTTATCCTGTGTGGTTTATTCCAATTAAATGTATTTACATACAAACCTATCACTCCCCTAAGATTCTCTCTCCAAAATATTTCAGCTATACATTTTTCACTGGATGCTGCATTTAGGGTGGGGATTTTTTTCATGCCATTAGTTCAATTCTTTTGTTTGAAGGAACTTTCTGTATTCCCTGCTGCTTTATCTTTGAAACACCGGTTAAGAGTCTGTTGCCTAATCTAAAATTTGTTTTCAATGTTTCCATTTTTATTTTTTGATTTCACCTTTTCCTTTTTAGGTAGAAAGAATGCTTGGTATGATCCCTTTCTCTTTAGATCACTAATCATCATTACATATGGTTTAACACACTGTCTGTCCTTGATAGTGTGCTAAGTACATTGGAGAAACATGCAAGATTTCTCTTTGAGGAGGAATGTTTGAGGTGAGACAATGAACCGCACTAATCCAGATCTCTCCTTGTTCATTGGCCTTTTTGAATCCTTTACCTATTACTAAAAATAGAGTAGTAAAGACTTGTGTTTGTATGGATCTTTTGTGAAGCCTCTAGTTCTGTCAAGGTTTCTATAAATATTTAGTACCTCGTATATTTAATATAGATAGATGACAGATGATTTAATATCTGCTTGACTGATAGAAATTTAAAATAATTTCTTTTGACTATTTTTTATCACCTTTGACATGTCATTTTGCCTGTTACTGGTAAAGTCCTTTGGTTACCTCTTTTAATGTGTGCTCTTCCTCCCTCCCTCCCTTTCTCCCTCCCTTCCTCCCCTTCTTCCTCTTCCTCCTCCTCCTCTTTCTCTTCCTCCTCCTTATCTTCTTCTTCCTTCTTTTCCTCCTCTCTCTCTCTCTCTCTCTCTCTCTCTCTCTCTCTCTCTCTCTCCCTCTCTTCCTTTTGTATTTCTCATATATGTGTTAGTATTTTATTTTCTTGGAATATTATTCTGAATTTTCTCATATTTCAACGTATTCATATTCTTAAAGTGAATATCTTCTAAAGGCTTTTTAATACCTTACCAATTTATCTAGCCTGGCAGCATAGCCTATTCGTTTATTCTGAGCCTGTAAACCAAATTGTGCCCCTTTATCTGATTTTCATATGTTAAAACCCTAATACTCTATGTGTACATGTACATTTGCATATATGTTTTATATTTGCATATATGTGTGTGCCTGCATATATATACATATATATACATATATGTATATGTGTGTGTATGTTTGCAGATAAGTCCTTTAATAACTATTCAATTTATGAAACTAATGCATGGTTATGCATTTATTGCCTTTCGGAGGAGAATCATAAAGGAGAACTCTTCCCTCTCTCTTCACAATTTTGGAAACTGAGGATAGGCCATATATGACAGAGAAGTTGGCCATAAGATACACAAGGAAGACCTCATTAAGATCGGAGGAAGTTGGCCTCTTAATTTTCAAGTACAGCACACAGACTATGACATAATATTTTCCGTTGTTTAAATGATACAGTCAACCATCTTTTATTGCTATCATAGCAGACAAGACAAAGACAGGAATTGGTACTAAGAGGTGGAATATTGTAACACATGACCAATTCAGGGGAGCTGCTTTGACAAGAAGCTAGCATTGCTTTATAGGACTTTCAAACATGGGTGTGATGGGAGCTCAGAAGAAAATCAGAAAGATGGAGGGAAGGCCTTCAACTCAGAAGTAATCTGGGCCATGCAAGGAGGACAATTCGTGTCACACAGAGCTTGGTTGAATTGCCATAGTCAAGAGGGTAGAAAGAAGCAAGACATGAAGATGCCATAAGAGGTTATGTTCAAGAAGGAAAACTTGGACTTGGCGCAGTAATTATACAAGTCTTAACTCTTTAGCATGGAAATCTCTGAATTCAGAAGTCAGTGTAAGGCGATTTTCTGGTATCACTCAACTGGTAAGGGGAGCATCTTTTTGAGGAGATGGGATTACCTACAGACCCCTGACACAAATACAGATAACAACTTCTGAAGATTTGCCAAGATATTGTCTCACACAGAAAACCCTCGTTTACCCAGTTACACTTGTAATTTTGAGACAGTCTTCTACAAACCGAATCTGAAGCAGGAGATCAAATGCTTAACCAGAGGCAGATATAAAAGACGACTGTCTATATCCCTTAATCACAGTAGTGGCTCAGAAGTGAAGAAAGTCTTTAAGTAAACATGGAAACTAGCAGCAGTTTCTTGACTAATAGCTATTTTTATTTATTAGCACAATAGTAATTATCTGGCTAGGTTAGATTGTTAAATATATTGCATGTTATAAAATTCTGAAGGTAGCAGTAATTAGTATTCGAAGGATGTTGAAGTCATTTAACCCACATTGGTATTACAGTAAGTAACTTGATTATGTGCCATGCTACCTATTACCTTAATTATACTGCTTATTGATGTAATGCCAAAATTTCTACTCTTTTATCAATTGGAATACCTACACCACAATTACTCTATACAATACCTAAAGCTGTTCTCTTTCCTCAGTGCCACAATGCCTTCTGACAGTGTGATAACATGCTTCTGTGAGTTTTGGCAATCTGCCATAAAACATTCCTATTTGCTTTGCAAAAGGAAAAAAAATCTTGTCTTTCTCCGTGTATATCTTTCTGCTAGAAAGCAGAAAGTCATTTACATATTCCAAAGCTAAGCTGACATATTCGCAGGCTGTAAAATGATGCTATTCAGCCTAGGAGGGACAAACATTTTTAAATGCCATGCCTTCGAAGTATTTCATAGTAAGGAATTGGTTTCTCATGAAGATCGTATCCCCCGCATGAAGGATCATCTCCCCCTTGGGAGACAACAGTTATTTGATTGTTAGCATTACCTGGGACTCTCTCTGTCTTGATAAGTCTCAAATTTGAGTTAATGTGAAATTATTTCTATTTACTTATATGTTTTTCATTTGAAATACTTACGGTAAAATTAATGCTTTCCAATGATATTTAAATTAGAATACAATTAATCTGTTTTACACGTTTTTGTGCTGTCATAAATTACAATATAGTATCAGATCTTCATTTCCAAAAGAAATTGAATGCATTCAACTATCAGACACTTTGTTCACCTGCAGTATAAATACATAAAAAAGATGAACATATTTTAAAAATCTATTTAACTGTATTAATAAAGTTTACTTAATATCCGATTTAAGGTAATTAATCTTCAACATAACAGTATGCTGAAAAGCAGTGATGTGAGATAATTCTGGGAGAACTAACCATATGGATCCATGAGTAAACAAATTCTCATCACCATGCCTGACAACCTCAGTTACTTCTTGGGACCAATACAACAATACTGTCAAAGAAGGGAACAAATCAGTTTAAGTTGGGGTCCTCCATATATAATTATGGAGGAAGAAAAAATAATTGCAGTTTTTATTTAAGCTAAACGAGATGAATATAAATGCATTCTACAAATCCTTCCTAGCAGTAAACATGTCCCATAAAAACATATAAAAATGGATTAATAACAATGGTCAGCAAAAATCTATGTGAGAAGACACTGCCAATGATGGAATATTTTAATACACAACATCAAATTGAACTGGGTGACCACTGGCAGAAGAAACTTTTGCCGCTGATTTTGTTGGCTGTGAATTCTATTTCTTTGAAAATGTGTTTCGTTGATTAAAAATAAGTTCTTTTCTCATGCAATATATCCTGGTTATAATTTCCCCTCCCTCTACTCCTCCCAGTTCCTCCCCATGATCCTCCCCATCCAGATTCGTTCCCTTTCTCTATCTCATTGGAAAAGAACAGATGTCTAAGAAATAGCAACCCAAACATGATACAATAAAATATAGCAAGAGGAAGAAAAACTTTCATATCAAATTGTACACAGCAACCCAACAAGAGGAAAGAGTCCCAAGAACAAGCAATAGAGGCTGAGACCCACTCACTCTCACAGTCAGGCGTCCTCAGAGATGCTAAACCAGTGGCTCTAGCAGATATGCAAAGGACCTGATAAAGACCCTTGTCGCCTGTGCTTCCTGCTTCAACCTCTGTGATGGATGAGCCATTAAAAGCTCACAGCAAACATATTTACTAATAATTTCAAATGTCAAATTATGATATTATTCTTTCAATGTTTCTTAACGGAATTAGGGGCATTTAGTTTCCAGTCTTGTTTAACAAAATATGATTCGTAAATTCCAGAGTAAAGCTGATATTCTATAGGAAACTTAGGATTTCTAACAAAATTTTCCCAGCGAGAAGGTAAATCTATAGACTAACTGGAAACCCCACCATATTGACGGCCATTATGGGGCCTGCAAGGAAAAGAACCATGCCTCACACTGAGGCTAGTGCTCTTACACCAAGGAGAAGCCTGTGTGTGGACCAGCGACGTTTCTAAGAGGCCAGCTTTGAGTGGATATTGGGTAATCAGGATCTGATATCCTATGGAACCGTTCTCTTTTTCTTAATGCTTACAGTTTTTCATGACGAAAAATGTTAAACTTGGATACATTTAGAATAATTAATTGCAAAACATGTTCACTGGACAACTAACATTTTACTTACTCTCTTTGCTTCAGTACCCCTGGGAAACCAAATCTCAGGTCATCATATTATATTCCTACTAAACTCTCTACTTTGTCATGTTAAATTGTAGGAATATTCTGTATGTAACAATTAGACCAATTTATGCTTATATTTTATTTCATTGCTTCATTCCCTTAACAATTTCTACACGACATTTGACCCGGTGAGCTCTTGTTTCTCTGGCTCTTGTTTTAGCTCTTGTCCTCCTTCTGTTTGGGCTGTCACTGTCAAGCTTTCGCTCTTCATGCACTAAACCTGAACTCCTCCCTGCACCATTTCACTCTCCATTTCAAACCCTAGGTTTGCAAATATTTGCAGATAAGGGAAACTTCATTTTGTTACATTTAAACTGTGGTTTTATGTTCTGAGAGGATGTATGTAGATATGAATGTGCAAGCAATAGGCAAAAGGTATTCATATAAAGAGCATAAGACAATTTATAGAGCAGGTTTTCTCCTAGGTTCAAGATTAACCTTCAGTCATTAGTCTCGGAAGCAAGGACCATTGCCTACTGAGTCATCTTGTCTGCCCAAACCATTAATGGCTAAGACAATGTGGAATCTTCCATAATAAATATGATACATGTAAGTACAATCTAACCATATCAAACTTTGAGATATACATTTTTCTACTGTATGTGTATTCATTTGTTTATATCCTAACATTTCCATATAGCTAATCCCTAGTGTGTACTTGTCCTTCAAGATTCTGATTCACAGAGTTCAATGGCTGCTAGGAACCCGGGCTTCAACATTAACCAGAACACTAAATATTTCCATAGCTATTGTTACACGTTCTCAAAAAATATCTAAGAAGAAAAGAAAAAGAAAAAACACTGTTCAACTCCTGAGCTCCCCACTTCTTAAAGTCCTCCTCCATGAGGTCAGTTGCCCAGGCCCCATACAAGGTCCCAGCTGCCTTTTTTTTTTATATACCACATGTGTGACTACAAAGCAGTTCCAGTCATTTCTCTAATCCATACGTGTACCCTGAGAAAGCCCTGTAGTGGCTTTTGTGCTTTTTCCCCATCTCTTGCAACTGAGGTGATTTTAGTCTCCATGATCCTGGACTGGTTGACAGTTTTTCCAAACATCCACTCTTGTTCTTGCCAGGAGACGTAGCATGCCATTTTGAAGCATTTACTAGTTCTGTATAGAGAGATTTAGGCACATGTTCTCTCCTACACCTTACCTCTCATCCCTTCTCCAGACCTCAAGCATCTCCAAATATCTACTGTCTTTAGACCTTCTCTTCTGCTGCTTTGCTGTGTGGAATATTGTTCCCCTTTAATTTTTAATTAAAACTATTTTAAAATTTCACACATGAATACTGTATTCATGCCACTCAGACCTCTCCTTTCCCCACTCCAAGTCATCATGTACACTTTAACCCTCTCATAAATTTGTGATTGTTTTAGATTATTATAGTTATATATATATATATATACACATGTATTATACACACATGTCTGTGTGCAGCACATACACAGCATACTGAGTCCATTTCATGTTGCTCAGATGAAGATGTGTTTAGGGCGAAACACTTGGGACTATATAACCATCTCGGAGCTAGTCCCTGAACTGATGTCATTACAATAAAACACCTGCACTGAAGTCTCAGGGAAAATTACAAGAGAGCAGAGAGACTCTAAGAATCAGACGATCGGGATGCCTGATGCTAAGAAATGTCTTCCCAACATGCCAGGGAAGCTGCAGCCATGAAATATTAACAATAAGGCCAGCATTATGAAACTACTGGTTGACATCCCATAGGGCAATTTTCACAACATCTGAACCCTAGATAGAGATACAGGGAGCCGTGACTATGGAAAGGGGGAGGAGTCAGTCTTTTTTTTCTTTTTTTTTTTTTTGGTTCTTTTTTTTGGAGCTGGGGACCGAACCCAGGGCCTTGCGCTTCCTAGGTAAGCGCTCTACCACTGAGCTAAATCCCCAGCCCCAAGAAGCTTTTCTTTTTCACAGTGTTTTGGTTAAGCATTCCATTCTGCTTGGAAACTTTATTTCCTCCCTCTTTGAACATGTCTCTATCCTCTCTATTCTTGACTATCTTCTATCATCCTTAGCAACTTACTTGAGGCTAGGCAATGTGATTTATACCTGTTTGTTCCTTGGTGTGTAATAAAGTACAGGGACCCTGTAGCTTTCAGGGAGTGAGCACAAAAATGATCAAGGCTACAGTAGATGCTATGCAAATTCAGGTTAATTGCCACCTTATCTCATTAAATCACAGGCAGACGAATGATAGTAAGAGAGGAAAAAAAATTATCTGCAGCCTGTAAATTAAGGATGTTGGGAATTATAAAGAATATTTGTTTCTCAATTGTTAGTGTAAGACTATTCTGTCATACAGAAAGCAGAAAACAGGGAAGAATGTTGAACACAAACATTCAGAAACGGAACTGTCAACCAAGGAAGATCAATGTAACCCAGACAAATACGTAGGTCACATTCCTTACGTTAACCTCTGCCTTGTCCTCTCTACGGCCATCACTGTTGCTTGATAGGTTTGTTATCTCTGTGAAGCCTTAAAATTTAGTAATAGTTTGATACTCAAATAATGCTAAATGTAAATGAAAATGTCCTTCATAACGTAATCATTGAACGGAGTTATTTAATGTACAATAAAGTTTAACTTTAAAATCATCTAGCACTGGCATTTTTACTGAATTCCTTTCTGAGTGCAATTGAACCGCCTTTAGAAAACGCCTGGAATCCTACTTTCTTTATCTTCATATTTATAAATGTTATAAAACAAACATTTTTAAATACAAATATGAAAGAAAGAAAGAAAGAAAGAAAGAAAGAAAGAAAGAAAGAAAGAAAGAAAGAAAGGGAGAAAGAAAGAAAAAGAATCCTCCTGCAACCATGGATAAGCCAGGCAATAACTCTTTTCTTCTTTTTTTTTCTTTATTAACTTGAGTATTTCTTATTTACATTTCGATTGTTATTCCCTTTCCCGGTTTCCGGGCCAACATGCCCCTAACCCTTCCCCCTCCCCTTCTCTCTGGGCTTCGGTTATAGTCTTTTATCACAGCAATATTAACCCTAATTAATCGCTTCGAACCCTCAAAAAGGCAAACTCTCCAGGTCTTGTTTGATTGTATCCACCTAAGGATGTGACTAGTTGGAATCTAAAAGTAAGATGCCATTTAGCATTGGAATCTTTGCCAGTTTGGAATATTGTAAGGATCTGAAGCTAGCAGCGTTCCTCACTGAAGTCTTCTCCAATGAAAGGCAGAAAGGGTTATGAAGCAATGTGGAATAAAAGAGAAATGCATGGGAAGAGAGAGATAGATATTTGCAAGCCATGAAATGCCCAGAGGCAACAAATTCAACGGTGAGGCCAGGAAGGAGTCTGCCCAAAGTTGTTCAGCAGGAAACTGGTCTTACCACCTTCTTGAGATCTGACGTCTGGTGAAGAATACATTGCTGCTGTTTTAAGCTGTCAGTTTGTGATTGCCAAAAATAACTTTGTAAACTAAACACAACACATTAATATAAATAAATGGATAAATATGCTGCACTGCTTATATAATCCACATGTGCATTATTATAGACTATTAAAACATGTGACGTGTGTGTGTGTGTGTGTGTGTGTGTGTGTGTGTGTGTGTGTATGAATGTAAGCACAATCTCCATCATAGGAAGCTGAGAAAAAGTAGAAAGTGCAACCACTGCCTGAAATAGTATTTTAAACATCTTCTTTAACATTAAGAATGATTCGGTAAAAGTGGTGTGAATTTTAAGAACAAATGGAATTATTTGTTTTGAGAATTAAATTGTGGCAGTATTTTCTCCAGGCACAAAGACATACGAGAATGACTCACCGGGCCTGTAGGGGAGGAGAAGGAAGGGGCTCACAGTGGAAGGTTTTCATTCTTTCAGCTAAAGCTACTACAAGCTAAAATCAGATGTGATTATACAATGGGAAAGAGCAGCAAGAGGGATGGGCCAGTGGCAGAAAGGAAAAAAGAGTATCCAAAACCTGTTGAGGTAAATTGCCTGCGCTACTGGAGAAAGCAAACCTGGTTTACAACATTTGGTGGGCCAAGGATGAGACTTAAAAATAAAATATTCCCTTAAGCATAACTTAAAATAGTTTGCATCATGGTGGAGGGCTCTGGAGAAATTTTACTGAAACAAATCGATGTGTTTAATTGTTGGATAACAGCCAGGTTCAGACCAGGCATGAAATTCTCTTATTAAAAATAATCATTTGCAAGAAAAAAATAATAGAAAACTCAGACTCTCATGCCTGGAGATCATATGTGTGTGTGTGTGTGTGTGTGTGTGTGTGTGTGTGTGTGTGTGTGTGTGCTACATACTTTAGGTGAACTCTCATGATCATTACATGATAGTGCCCAGACAGAGTACCGTGTGTCAGAAAAACATCTAGTGACTCTTGTCTAGTGAGCCATAATTATGGGGTGCCTATGATGCCTGACATTCTTGTAACAGGTTTTTCCCCATGACCTGTTTGTGGCTGTCTTGGGCTATCACATTTATGAGCATCCAGGAGAGTTCAGCAACCCATGCAGCTGGTGGAATTCACCCAGACTAGCAATGCCACCCAGAGAAACTGAAGGAATGCAACAGGAGGCAGCAACAGACTGGCCTGCTAGAAATCTTCTTCCAATTACAACGATAAGTCCCTCTCTGAAGGGTTCGTGTGGGAGACATAGGGAGCTGCTATTGACTGGAAATGTAAATCAGTATGGTTGATTGTTGTCTGTCATTTTGTTTCTCTTCTGTTTCTTCTGTTTAAACCAAGATGCTTTTATTTGAATTAAATGTATAGAAAGCAATCTACTGTTGTCAACTGTACTATAAGAACATGTCAATAGATAGCAGAAAGGTATCCACTGTTCCCAGCAATAAGGGACTTAAACAGAAAGTCAAAATTTGGCATCACTCTTTGTCTTTACCTTAGAAACAAGCACTGTTTACCTTTTAGTAGATTTGGTATAAATTTTTTTATACATTAAAACAAATTTGAGGGGTTGGGGATTTAGCTCAGTGGTAGAGCGCTTGCCTAGGAAGCGCAAGGCCCTGGGTTCGATGCCCAGCTCCGAAGAAAAGAACCAAAAAAAAAATTGAAATTTATAGAGACTTTGTCCTATGATGGACACATCCCTCCATGCATAATTTTTGTGCTGCTTCATGACCAGGCTTAAGCTCAAACTTTGTTATGAAAGACCTTTTATTGCCTCTTCACTGTTCACCCACATGGGTGTTTGAAAGGATGGCCTTGTTTGCATGTGTGTGTTGGAAACATCGGGTGAGCACTGAGATTACCTCAAAGCTTGCAAACCAGATCTGTGTGTAGATAGAAATCTAAAACTTGTGTTTTCTTTCATCTGCAAGGTGTTTGGGATTTTATTAGTTTGTCTGTTTCTTTTGTTGTTTTCATTGTTATATTTAAGTGCAAAGGTTGATCATTGTCTTAGTTAGGGTTTTACTGTTGTGAACAGACACCATGACTGTGGCAATGCTTATAAAGACATTTAATTTGGGCTGGCTTACAGCTTCAGTGGTCCATCAAGGAGGAAGCATGGCAGTGTCTAGGCAGGAGGGGTTCAGGAGTTGCTGAGAGTTCTACATCTTCCTCTGAAGACCACTAGGAAAAGACTGGCTTCCAGGCCATTAGGATTAGGGTCTTAAAGCCCACAGCCACAGTGACACACTTCCTCCACCAAGGCCACAGCTCTTAATAATATCCATAGTCTCCCATAACTACTCCTTGATCTTCCCTAATTCCCTGCGCACCCAAATTCACATACTTACTTATTCTCTGGTATAAAACAAACAAACAAGCAAACAAAAAACCAGATAATAAATAACCAAGCAATCAAGCAAACAAAGAAACCAAAAAACACACACACATTTACATACATAGAAAATACATAAAAACAGAATTGGAAATCATAATATACAAGCAAAAGATATCTATGGAAAAAAATACCCAGAAAAAGCATCCTAAATAAATAATATCAAATGATACCTAAATAAAAATTAAATGCACATACATACATACATACATACATACATACATACATACATACACACATACATACGTACCCTGGAAAAGTAACTCTGAGTTCATTAGTGTTGGTCTTGCTCCCTGCTGGGCACAAGATCTGCTCCCATGTGGTTTGTATACACAGTGAGAGTCTATTGTTGTGCTATGAGTCTGGACTCATTCAACCCTTCTCTACTCTGACTAAGAATACATTTTAACAAAGAAGAGGCTTTAGTCAGACACAAGTGCCCGATACTCACAGGGACAGAACAGCAACACAGAATGTTCTCAAGATTTCATCCCAAATTACGTTAGTCACAGGTTTATAAAGGCAAAACTCACAAGGCTATGCACTCCATGCCGTCATGTAATCAGGGACAAAAACACATACTGAAGTATTTGCTGCTTATGCGTATTCAGACAAACATCTTGCCTACATACAGGCAACATACATCCTGCCGACCTGTAGTCAGGGGCAAGCAATCTTGGTTACAGAAGCCAAAACCCAGAGTTTGTTATGTTACATGAACAAGATCAGGCAATTCTAAGAACGACTCCCAGAAGTCCAGGAAGATATCTGTCCTTGAACAAGTGGGGCTTACAAGTTACAACCATTTTTGCTTCAGAATTCTCTTCGGCACAGTAATTTTAAACTTTTAAACATAATGTTAACCATCATAGGAGAAAGTTAAGTTTTCCGTTGGGGTAGTTATCAATTGGCAATATCTTCTAGGAACTTGGATTTACTTCACCTCTCAGCACTGGTACCCCATCCGGCTTAGACCTGTGCAGTCCCTGTGCTTGCCGCTATGTCTCTGAGAGTTCATATGTACATCAATCTTATATCAGAAAGGCACTATTTCCTTGGAGTCTTCCATTCCCTTGGCTCTCACAGTCTATCGTCCTCTTCTCCCACACAGTTCTTTGATTACCCTGGAAGGGATGCATTAATTTTGAAAATTAAAATTGGCAGTGTTGAAAAGTCGGAATTCATGATGAGATGAACATGAGGGAATTTCAAGGGACCTGTCTTGTCCAGCAACTCACCTCAACTATGCTCCCATCTAAACAAACCATGTGTCATTCTTCTAGCCTATTAAGTTCATCCCATCTTAGGAACTTTATGACAACTGCCTTATTTTAAAAAAAAAAAAACTATCATTCTTCACCCACATTTACTACTGTCATTAAATTGTCCTCAAAGTATTACTTCCTGCTAGATTTATGACCAACTCATCTGGTTATGAGCCTTGGCTGTTTATGTGCTTGCTGCCTTGTTTGCTGTGGTAACTGCCGGAAGGCAGACTCCATATTTTAACCTATCTTGTGTGTGTAAGACTCATAAAGCTACAGAGACTTGTGACAACATCAGTCAGAGACCAGTGTGAAGGGACCTAGTAATAGAAGAGAGGGGTGGACAGACAAAATAACCCACATTCCAGTTACACAGAGTGATAGGCTGATTAAAGGCCTCTTTTTTTTATTATTATTATTAACTTGAGTATTTCTTATATACATTTCGAGTGTTATTCCCTTTCCCGGTTTCCGGGCAAACATCCCCCTCCCCCCTCCCCTTCCTTATGGGTGTACCCCTCCCAACCCTCCCCCCATTGCCGCCCTCCCCCCATAGACTAGTTCACTGGGGGTCCAGTCTTAGCAGGACCCAGAGCTTCCCCTTCCACTGGTGCTCTTACTAGGATATTCATTGCTACCTATGGGGTCAGAGTCCAGGGTCAGTCCATGTATAGTCTTTAGGTAGTGGCTTAGTCCCTGGAAGCTCTGGTTGCTTGGCATTGTTGTACTTTTGGGGTCTCGAGCCCCTTCAAGCTCTTCCAGTTCTTTCTCTGATTCCTTCAACGGGGGACCTATTCTCAGTTCACTGGTTTGCTGCTGGCATTCGCCTCTGTATTTGCTGTATTCTGGCTGTGTCTCTCAGGAGCGATCTACATCCGGCTCCTGTCGGTCTGCACTTCTTTGCTTCATCCATCTTGTCTAATTGGGTGGCTGTATATGTATGGGCCACATGTGGGGCAGGCTCTGAATGGGTGTTCCTTCAGTCTCTGTTTTAATCTTTGCCTCTCCCTTCCCTGCCAAGGGTATTCTTTTTCCTCATTTAAAGAAGGAGTGAAGCATTCACATTTTGATCATCCGTCTTGAGTTTCGTTTGTTCTAGGGATCTAGGGTAATTCAAGCATTTGGGCTAATAGCCACTTATCAATGAGTGCATACCATGTATGTCTTTCTGTGATTGGGTTAGCTAACTCAGGATGATATTTTCCAGTTCCAACCATTTGCCTACGAATTTCATAAACTCGTTGTTTTTGATAGCTGAGTAATATTCCATTGTGTAGATGTACCACATTTTCTGTATCCATTCCTCTGTTGAAGGGCATCTGGGTTCTTTCCAGCTTCTGGCTATTATAAATAAGGCTGCGATGAACATAGTGGAGCACGTGTCTCTTTTATATGTTGAGGTATCTTTTGGGTATATGCCCAAGAGAGGTATAGCTGGATCCTCAGGCAGTTCAATGTCCAATTTTCTGAGGAACCTCCAGACTGATTTCCAGAATGGTTTTACCAGTCTGCAATCCCACCAACAATGGAGGAGTGTTCCTCTTTCTCCACATCCTCGCCAGCATCTGCTGTCACCTGAGTTTTTGATCTTAGCCAATCACACTGGTGTGAGGTGAAATCTCAGGGTTGTTTTGATTTGCATTTCCCTTATGACTAAAGATGTTGAACATTTCTTTAGGTGTTTCTCAGCCATTCGGCATTCCTCAGCTGTGAATTCTTTGTTTAGCTCTGAACCCCATTTTTTAATAGGGTTATTTGTTTCCCTGCGGTCTAACTTCTTGAGTTCTTTGTATATTTTGGATATAAGGCCTCTATCTGTTGTAGGATTGGTAAAGATCTTTTCCCAATCTGTTGGTTGCCGTTTTGTCCTAACCACAGTGTCCTTTGCCTTACAGAAGCTTTGCAGTTTTATGAGATCCCATTTGTCGATTCTTGATCTTAGAGCATAAGCCATTGGTGTTTTGTTCAGGAAATTTTTTCCAGTGCCCATGTGTTCCAGATGCTTCCCTAGTTTTTCTTCTATTAGTTTGAGTGTGTCTGGTTTGATGTGGAGGTCCTTGATCCACTTGGACTTAAGCTTTGTACAGGGTGATAAGCATGGATCGATCTGCATTCTTCTACATGTTGCCCTCCAGTTGAACCAGCACCATTTGCTGAAAATGCTATCTTTTTTCCATTGGATGGTTTTGGCTCCTTTGTCAAAAATCAAGTGACCATAGGTGTGTGGGTTCATTTCTGGGTCTTCAATTCTATTCCATTGGTCTATCTGTCTGTCTCTGTACCAATACCATGCAGTTTTTATCACTATTGCTCTGTAATACTGCTTGAGTTCAGGGATAGTGATTCCCCCTGAAGTCCTTTTATTGTTGAGGATAGCTTTAGCTATCCTGGGTTTTTTGTTATTCCAGATGAATTTGCAAATTGTTCTGTCTAACTCTTTGAAGAATTGGATTGGTATTTTGATGGGGATTGCATTGAATCTGTAGATTGCTTTTGGTAAAATGGCCATTTTTACTATATTAATCCTGCCAATCTATGAGCATGGGAGATCTTTCCATCTTCTGAGGTCTTCTTCAATTTCTTTCCTCAGTGTCTTGAAGTTCTTATTGTACAGATCTTTTACTTGCTTGGTTAAAGTCACACCGAGGTACTTTACATTATTTGGGTCTATTATGAAGGGTGTCGTTTCCCTAATTTCTTTCTCGGCTTGTTTCTCTTTTGTATAGAGGAAGGCAACTGATTTATTTGAGTTAATTTTATACCCAGCCACTTTGCTGAAGTTGTTTATCAGCTTTAGTAGTTCTCTGGTGGAACTTTTGGGATCACTTAAATATACTATCATGTCATCTGCAAATAGTGATATTTTGACCTCTTCTTTTCCGATCTATATCCCTTTGATCTCCTTTTGTTGTCTGATTGCTCTGGCTAGAACTTCAAGAACTATATTGAATAAGTAGGGAGAGAGTGGGCAGCCTTGTCTAGTCCCTGATTTTAGTGGGATTGCTTCAAGTTTCTCTCCATTTAGTTTAATGTTAGCAACTGGTTTGCTGTATATGGCTTTTACTATGTTTAGGTATGGGCCTTGAATTCCTATTCTTTCCAGGACTTTTATCATGAAGGGGTGTTGAATTTTGTCAAATGCTTTCTCAGCATCTAATGAAATGATCATGTGGTTCTGTTCTTTCAGTTTGTTTATATAATGGATCACGTTGATGGTTTTCCGTATATTAAACCATCCCTGCATGCCTGGGATGAAGCCTACTTGATCATGGTGGATGATTGTTTTGATGTGCTCATGAATTCGGTTTGCCAGAATTTTATTGAGTATTTTTGCGTCGATATTCATAAGGGAAATTGGTCTGAAGTTCTCTTTCTTTGTTGTGTCTTTGTGTGGTTTAGGTATAAGAGTAATTGTGGCTTCGTAGAAGGAATTCGGTAGGGCTCCATCTGTTTCAATTTTGTGGAATAGTTTGGATAATATTGGTATGAGGTCTTCTATGAAGGTTTGATAGAATTCTGCACTAAACCCGTCTGGACCTGGGCTCTTTTTGGTTGGGAGACCTTTAATGACTGCTTCTATTTCCTTAGGAGTTATGGGGTTGTTTAACTGGTTTATCTGTTCCTGATTTAACTTCGATACCTGGTATCTGTCTAGGAAATTGTCCATTTCCTGAAGATTTTCAAATTTTGTTGAATATAGGTTTTTATAGTAAGATCTGATAATTTTTTGAATTTCCTCTGAATCTGTAGTTATGTCTCCCTTTTCATTTCTGATTTTGTTAATTTGGACGCACTCTCTGTGTCCTCTCGTTAGTCTGGCTAAGGGTTTATCTATCTTGTTGATTTTCTCAAAGAACCAACTTTTGGTTCTGTTGATTCTTTCTATGGTCCTTTTTGTTTCAACTTGGTTGATTTCAGCTCTGAGTTTGATTATTTCCTGCCTTCTACTCCTCCTGGGTGTATTTGCTTCTTTTTGTTCTAGAGCTTTTAGGTGTGCTGTCAAGCTGCTGACATATGCTCTTTCCTGTTTCTTTCTGCAAGCACTCAGCGCTATGAGTTTTCCTCTTAACACAGCTTTCATTGTGTCCCATAAGTTTGAGTATATTGTATCTTCATTTTCATTAAATTCTAAAAAGTTTTTAATTTCTTTCTTTATTTCTTCCTTGACCAGGTTATCATTGAGTAGAGCATTGTTCAATTTCCACGTATATGTGGGCATTCTTCCCTTATTGTTATTGAAGACCAGTTTTAGGCCGTGGTGGTCCGATAGCACGCATGGGATTATTTCTATCTTTCTGTACCTGTTGAGGCCCGTTTTTTGACCAATTATATGGTCAATTTTGGAGAAAGTACCATGAGGAGCTGAGAAGAAGGTATATCCTTTTGCTTTAGGATAGAATGTTCTATAAATATCCGTTAAGTCCATTTGGCTCATGACTTCTCTTAGTCTGTCGACATCACTGTTTAATTTCTGTTTCCATGATCTGTCCATTGATGAGAGTGGGGTGTTGAAGTCTCCCACTATTATTGTGTGAGGTGCAATGTGTGTTTTGAGCTTTAGTAAGGTTTCTTTTACGTATGTAGGTGCCCTTGTATTTGGGGCATAGATATTTAGGATTGAGAGTTCATCTTGGTGGATTTTTCCTTTGATGAATATGAAGTGTCCTTCCTTATCTTTTTTGATGACTTTTAGTTGGAAATTGATTTTATTTGATATTAGAATGGCTACTCCAGCTTGCTTCTTCTGACCATTTGCTTGGAAAGTTGTTTTCCAGCCTTTCACTCTGAGGTAGTGTCTGTCTTTGTCTCTGAGGTGTGTTTCCTGTAGGCAGCAGAATGCAGGGTCCTCGTTGTGTATCCAGTTTGTTAATCTATGTCTTTTTATTGGGGAGTTGAGGCCATTGATATTGAGAGATATTAAGGAATAGTGATTATTGTTTCCCTTTATATTCATATTTGGATGTGAGGTTATGTTTGTGTGCTTTCATTCTCTTTGTTTTGTTGCCAAGACGATTAGTTTCTTGCTTCTTCTAGGGTATAGCTTGCCTCCTTATGTTGGGCTTTACCATATATTATCCTTTGTAGTGCTGGATTTGTAGAAAGATATTGTGTAAATTTGGTTTTGTCATGGAATATCTTGGTTTCTCCATCAATGTTAATTGAGAGTTTTGCTGGATACAGTAACCTGGGCTGGCATTTATGTTCTCTTAGGGTCTGTATGACATCAGTCCAGGATCTTCTGGCCTTCATAGTTTCTGGCGAGAAGTCTGGTGTGATTCTGATAGGTCTCCCTTTATATGTTACTTGACCTTTTTCCCTTACTGCTTTTAATATTCTTTCTTTATTTTGTGCGTTTGGTGTTTTGACAATTATGTGACGGGAGGTGTTTCTTTTCTGGTCCAATCTATTTGGAGTTCTGTAGGCTTCTTGTATGTCTATGGGTATCTCTTTTTTTAGGTTAGGGAAGTTTTCTTCTATGATTTTGTTGAAGATATTTACTGGTCCTTTGAGCTGGGAGTCTTCACTCTCTTCTATACCTATTATCCTTAGGTTTGATCTTCTCATTGCGTCCTGGATTTCCTGTATGTTTTGGACTAGTAGCTTTTTCCGCTTTACATTATCTTTGACAGTTGAGTCAATGATTTCTATGGAATCTTCTGCTCCTGAGATTCTCTCTTCCATCTCTTGTATTCTGTTGGTGAAGCTTGTATCTACAGCTCCTTGTCTCTTCTTTTGGTTTTCTATATCCAGGGTTGTTTCCATGTGTTCTTTCTTGATTGCTTCTATTTCCATTTTTAATTCCTTCAACTGTTTGATTGTGTTTTCCTGGAATTCTTTCAGGGATTTTTGCGATTCCTCTCTGTAGGCTTCTACTTGTTTATTAATGTTTTCCTGTGTTTCCCTAAGTGTGTTCATGTCTTTCTTGAAGTCCTCCAGCATCATGATCAAATATGATTTTGAAACTAGATCTTGCTTTTCTGGTGTGTTTGGATATTCCATGTTTGTTTTGGTGGGAGAATTGGGCTCCGATGATGGCATGTAGTCTTGGTTTCTGTTGCTTGGGTTCCTGCGCTTGCCTCTCGCCATCAGATTATCTCTAGTGTTACTTTGTTCTGCTATTTCTGACAGTGGCTAGACTGTCCTATAAGCCTGTGTGTCAGGAGTGCTGTAGACCTGTTTTCCTCTCTTTCAGTCAGTTATGGGGACAGAGTGTTCTGCTTTCGGGCGTGTAGTTTTTCCTCTCTACAGGTCTTCAGCTGTTCCTGTGGGCCTGTGTCTTGAGTTCACCAGGCAGCTTTCTTGCAGCAGAAAATTTGGTCTTACCTGTGGTCCCGAGGCTCAGGTTCGCTCGTGGGGTGCTGCCCAGGGGCTCTCTGCAGCGGCAGCAACCAGGAAGACCTGTGCAGCCCCTTCCGGGAGCTTCAGTGCACCAGGGTTCCAGATGGTCTTTGGCTTTTTCCTCTGGCGTCCGAGATGTGTGTGCAGGGAGCAGTCTCTTCTGGTTTCCCAGGCTTGTCTGCCTCTCTGAAGGTTTAGTTCTCCCTCCCAGGGATTTGGGTGCAGAGAACTGTTTATCTGGTCTGTTTCTTTCAGGTTCCGGCGGTGTCTCAGGCAGGTGTCCTGCCGCTCCTGGGCCCTCCCCCACGGGAGCCCAGAGGCCTTATACAGTTTCCTCTTGGGCCAGGGATGTGGGCAGGGGTGAGCAGTGTTGGTGGTCTCTTCCGCTCTGCAGCCTCAGGAGTCTAAAGGCCTCTTATTTATTTATTTATTTATTTATTTATTTATCTATCTATTTATTTGGTGTTGAACCCTTACTGTATCAGAATTTGCTCTGTAGACCAGGCTGGACATGAAATCACGTACTCACCTGGCTCTGTATCCTGAGTGTTGGATTAAAGGTGCTCATCATGATAACAGCTCAGGCTTGTTTTTTTGTTGTTGTTTTGTTTTGTTTTGTTTTTGTTTCATATTTTGTGATTTTATAACCAGAACAATGAGACCTAAATAGTATTTTTGTTTGAACCAGGCCAGTTCTTTCTTAATTACTAGTTACTTACGGTGAGTTATAGAATGGGCACTAGAAAGTATATATGTGCTACTGCCTACCAGTAAAGTAATAGAATAGAAAATATATCAGGAACTATATTAGGGAACATAGTGATTCATATCCTGGTAGTTTGATCATGTGACAGATGTGTTATAGTTGGTAAACTGATATTTACCCAAAAATAACTTTTTAGTATTTGTTTAGAAATATACACATATACTTATACGCTGTTTTTTAAATGTTTAATTATGAGATTTAATGGGAGAAAATGTCTCCATACACGAGGTAAGAATGATAATTTTCTTTGCCAAACTATGACGCTTCTATAAATACAGTCCTTGGTAAAAGAAATGAAAGAGTACAGTTTTATTCAGAGAAAAGTATATAGGGAATGATTTACAGATGTAAACAAAACCTGAAAGACACACAACAAAAGACAATTTGAGACAAATAATAAAACGGAAGGATATAACTTTAACTGTGGTATTTTGAAAATAACCTTAGTGACCTTGTGGCTTTGAGAAAACATCAGTATCTGAGGAATGGTTATAGAACCAAAGCCTGTGACATGTGTTCTGTTTTAGTGAAGGTTTCTATTGCTGTGATAAAATATAATAATCAAACAACTTGAAGAGGAAAGAATTTATGTCAGGTAGCAGTGCACAGGTCATCCTCCATCACTGAGGGATAGCAGGGCACGAACTCAAGGCAGAAACCTAGAAGCAAAAAACTGAAACAGAAGCCATGGGGGAGCACTGTTAACTGCCTTGAGCTTCATGAATTGTTTGACCTGCTTTCTTGAATGATCCAGGACCAACTACCCAAGGGTGGTAACCCCCATAGTGAGCCAAGTCTACGCACAGTTATCGTGAATCAATAAAATGCCAGACAAACTTGCTTACAGGTCTATCTTACGAAGACATTTTATCCACTGAGATTCACTAATCCCAAATGACTCTAGCTTGTGCCGTGGACATAAAATGAAGAAACACATCTTCTATAAAGGGTCTTGACTCAAATATATTTATACCCTTGGAGATAACTTGTTTTTATATTTTAAGTATATCAACAATGATATAATTTAACCTCACAGGGAAACCAAAATGTTATTAGCATAATTGTAAAAAATGACCATATTTTTCTTTGGCTAAATCCTCTAATCGAAAGTCACATGACTCTACTACTTGCAGAATATAGATAGATAGATAGACAGACAGACAGACAGACAGACAGAGATAGATAGATAGATAGATGCATACATACATAGATACATAGATATACAGATACACATATACATACATATATACATACATAGATATGCAGGCTCCTCAGTTCAAAATATTGTATGTTTAAGCTACCCAGGAGTTAGTTATTGATTACAAATTGAATTATTTGGGGTAGTCTACTGTATTGGTAGAGTCATACATTTACACACACACACTCACACACACACAAAAACACACACAGACATTCACATGTACACATAATTTCTATTTTATATTTGCTATGTCCTCCAATATAGCAGTGGAAATTCTTTGAATGGATAAATGCTCTCAAAATTCAGAAAAGCAGTAGATAAAAATTAATGCTTGGGAAACTAGTTATGCTATGCTGGGCATTTCCAAACATAGGAAATAAATGAATGAGAGTGCAATCAAACAGACTTTGTAAAGTCAATTCCATTTTGAAAAATAGATTATCTGTCTAGGCAAATTCCCCTTTTAACATTAAGAGCAAGCTTCCAGATATGTCTGATCTGTTCATTCGCTGGCGTCTGAAAGGCATTGACAAATGATACTTTCTAATCGCCAGCACTGGCAATGATAAATCTCTTGACTTGTGGCTTTGGACAGAAATGATTGGATTTGGTGAAGTGGCTGATGCCACACCAAACCCTTAGCGATCCAAGCAGGCAAGCTCACTGAAATGATCGTTTCACTTTATTCAGAGTATTGTTGAAACCAGATTCACTGGTGTGATTTCACGAAGTAGCTCAGTTATAAACCCACATTATATCAAACCCCAGCTGGCTGCTTTCAAAAGTGCCTGCCAGGAGTTAGAAATGTATATTGCAGGAGTGGAGTCTTTGGGACAAATGGCACCAATGTTCAGGAAATTAAAACTTGAAAGTATGTTACTATTAGAAAAAGGTTTTAAACATTTTACAGAGTCCAAATAATATAAACATAGGACGTTTACCCTTGCCCTGCTTGGTACTTCCCACAGCGCAGCATTCTTTCGGATTCTGTATCCTGTGAAAGAGGGACAAGCCTATGATTTTCTCCTGTGTGAGACAGCAACTTTTATTTGTATAGTGAGGTAGACTAGCACACAAAAACATAACATGATGTAAATATATTAACATACAGACTATAAGTATATATTTAGTGCTAATAACATCTGTTGACTGATAAGTTTTCAAGTTCTGTCTTTCCTTGTCTGCCTTCTTGACTGCTTGTATGAATAGTCAGTGAATGTTGAATTTAGGTATACTCGTAGTATGGTAAATCATTCTTCTTGGCAACTGTTATCTATCCCCTCTGGAACCAACACCTTGTAGCCCTGGGACTCAGAAAAACACTCACACAACCATTGCCTTGTTCAAGATGTGCAAAGGAGAAGGGAATTCCATCCTTTTTTCATAAAATCAAGATATATTATAAAACACATCTTCCATAAGCATCAAAATTGGCCTGCCTTTAGTTCTGTGCCATGGTTCAGTTTTAGAAATGTACATTCAGAGCAAGTCGAATTAAACTCCAATCATCTACCGATCTACCAACATTTTTTTCTCCTTAGCATATTCATCATGTTTGCTTTTAAATTACACTTGTGATTAAGTCTCGATGCTCGTGTAAACGTTCATATTTAACAGAACACTTTGTAAATGCAAAGGTAACTTACATCTCTCTCCCTACTCTATAAATATATGAAGTACTTATTTACTTTAGAAAAACTGAAGGACTTCTGTGTTTATATTAGACTCTGTACTTGGAGTCACCTGAAGAGCTAGTTGGTAGTTAATTAAACAGCAAAGGAGACCGACTCCAAACTTGCATGGCACCACCAACGTTGAGAAGTGTCATATGTTGTTGTGTTTGTTTGTTTGTTTTAATTTAAGAAATAAGACGTGGATACATGGGAAATAGAACACTGCTCTGCTGGCTGTGGATCTGCCTGCGTTTCTGAAAACATATTTATTATACGTGCCTTTTCTTTTTTCTGCGTGTGTGGATGGGCTAGGGAGAGCATGTCGGATGTGGAGCTTTGATTTAAAACTCAGTGGATAACAGCAGGCTTGGTTTTATATATGAGCGGCTTGAGCTGGTGATGAATCGTCTTTGACTTGCATCATTCGCCGATAAATAAGAAACGGGAGAGATTTATCACGTATGTAAAAAAACTCTGGCAACATTCTCTATCATGTAAAATACAATTTAATAAAATAGCATTCTTAAAAATGCATGTGACCACTTGTCTCGAGTTTATAGACTGTAAATTTCAGGCCTTCGCAGTGCTTCCAACACGGGAAGTAAGCATTCAGAAGCCGCACCTACTTGGCTAGAGTCTGGTAGTAACACTTAGCACCGAGAGGGAGGGTTGCTGATGTGCGGAATAGAGTGGCCATCCATGTATGCATCTGTTTATTTGTCCCTCAGACCCTTTTATTAAGTACCTTGCTGTGCTCAGTAAGGAAATGGATTCTAATTGCTTCATAGCAGGGTGGGTGCTTTGACCTGAAGTCTAGCCACAGTTTTTGTTTATAATTACCAGCATTCTCACTCAGACCTCCTTTTGCAAAACAACAAAAAAAAAAACACAATGCTTAAAACTACTGTAGAAAGTGCTAATGTTCTAATTGTGAAAAGGAGGAAGAGAGGGAAATGTACCCAAAGGCAAGGAAATATTCTTATGAGCATGGGCTTAGCCACCCAGCTCATTGTTTAAGCTTGCTAATACACAGATGATTTTCACTCATTCATATTTATCTGTTGACAGTCTAGAGTCTTCCAGGGCTGTGGTGGCCAGTGAGTGATTTTGCATGGTATGGAAACCTTGTTTGAGATAGACTTGGGCCTGATTATTTATGGTTTGTCTATTCAAATATCTATTAAGTACTTTTAAGTCTTAGTCATTGGACTAAGTCCCGTAGGATATGAATAGATTAACAAGACATGGTGTCTGTCTCACAGACTTGTCAATGTCATTCCAGAGACCAAATGCCTGACTGGCACAGGCACAGGAGAAAATCATATTAAATATTCATACACATCCTCTTTGGGGATCCATCTAATACTGTCCTAACCTTGAGCTTCTAAATGAAATATTGTTTGAGAAATTGTGCTCTTTGGCTAGGTGCTTGCATTCAAATAAATTTTCCATGTGTTTCTAGTGTTTGTTTGAAGGGTGCCAGAACTACTGGAAGCAAACCTTTGTAAGACACGGTATGTTTGGTAAGGCCCTATTGCTGAAATCTAACTACACTTACATATCTAATCGAACATAGAGAATTTGAGATGATCTATTGGGGGAGTTCACCACTATTGACTAGTGCTCATGGTTCTGGGAGGTAGTGCTGGAATATACCAGAGGGGGCAAAAGGGTGACCATCAGACCAGCTTACAAACCTTACAGCCTACATCAGTGACACGCCTGAAAGATATGTTGGGGTTATAGTGTCACCATGTTGCGGGTGTAACCAACCAGTCTCTGACTGAATTTAAGGCCCACTCCACAGGATGGACATTGGTAAGGTAGACAAGAACCTAAGACCGGATAGGCTACGGGCCTAGGGGAAAATCTAATGCTGTTGTTCAGCTAAAGAAACATATCAATAAAAGGAGTCCTTGTGACATTTTGCTATATGCATAGATCAGTGCCTTGTTCAAACATTTTTAAAGAAGCTTCTTCTTGCAGTAGATGATACACACACAGGTACATACCTGGACAATGTACAAAGGGTGAGAGACTTTGGAATGCTCTGTCCTAAATACAATGTCTTCATCAGACCCCTCCTCTCTGGGCTCAGAGAGCTATGCAGAAGAGGCAGAAAATGTTGTCTTTCAGACATTGTTTGACACTGGTACTGATTGATATGGTCTTACTGACATGGTAATGTCTGTGAGAACATACGAACTCACAGACTCTGTGGCAACACAAACAGTGCCTGCACTGGTTCGAGCCAGATGGGGTTGCAGCACTGAGAATGGAAACTGGACATGGATTTCCATCGCCAACAAAAATGCTATCTACAAGTAGCATTGGCTTGCAAAAACAACTTAACTTTTCCCTAGTGGAGCCTCACTAGGTATATTAGCCTTCTCTGAACTCCAACTCTTCCCAGCTATGTCCACCATATCTCCATCGCAAATACATCTTCTTCTGTGTGGCTTTTAACCCATTGACTGCAATCAGTACTGTCTGTATATGAATGAGTAGGAGGCTGTTTACTGCTATGTGGGCAGACTAACCATGGCTACCCACCTTAAGGCGAAGGGACTGGCACCCCTACACACTCTGGATTCCATCAACTCGCAATAGTCCCTCAGCCAAGGGTGAGTGATTGGGAGCCCATGCTGTCTCCACGTTGGAATCTTCAACAATCCCCATTGTTTGCAGGTCTCATGTGGGTAGGCAAACTAAGGTATGCAACTCCCATGTCGTTTCCAGAGGACAGTACTTCACACAGCGGGCTTTAATTAAAAACATTCAGACTCCTGAGTGCCTCCCTCTTCCAGTCCATTAGATTGACTTCTGAGCTCTCTCGAATCCTTGTGAAATCCCTATCTTGGCAAGAGCCAACACTGGAATCAATGGCTGCATACAATTGTGCTGTTTTTGTTTCTTTCCCAGGCCCCTTTCCACTCCTGGCTGATAAGAATCTCTAATGTGCTGTTATAAATGCTTTACTTCTATACTTAGTCTAAATAAGAAGTAGCATTTATGTCTATTAGCATCCACAGAAACATTTGTCAACAATGTGGAGAATGACGTAACTTTCTTAAGTGCATCCATCTGGGAGACTTTCCAAGTTGGGAGACACCCAATTGGCAAAGACTCTAAGAAACCCATTCATATACACTAAACATGAAACACATTTTGGATTTCTTTTATATTTCAGACTATTAGATTTGGGAGTGAGAGAGATATGACAAAAATAAATACACACAAACAAAAATAAAACAAACAAGGAAGCCTACCATACAAAGACAGGCAGTTTTAAAGCAAATTAAAATCAGATCTTCAAAGTCCTGATACAATAGTGGGATGACAGTCATAAAGGGCAGAGCAAGGGAGAAATCATATCTGCCCAGTCTCACTAAGATGCATCTCTTCATTTGAATCATTTTTATGCAAGAAAATTCTTAAGTAGGAAAACTTGTATTCTACTCTTCAATGTTTCGGATGGTCAGTGAATTAAGCACACTCCCAGGTTAGTAAGAGAACAAGGAAACTGAATAGAAGTACTTGCAAATGTGTGGTAGTTGACAAGTGAATAACTCTTAGTATTTGATGCCCTGGAATTTGCTCTATAAACCAGGGTACTCTTGAACTCACAGAAATATGCCTGCCTATGCCTCCCATATCTGGAATTAAAGGCATATACCACCACACGTAGCCCCTTTTATAGCATTTATAATGAATGACTTGTTGCTAACCCAACAACCATTTCTATTTTGAAGTACCTACATGTAACAACTACGTTTAACTTGGAAGTATTGCTCCTGTTCATAGGCTATTCATATATTTGCATACAGAGAGCTACAATAGTAATGGTGATACCATTAATTTTAATTTTATATTTTTAATCTTTTTTGTTTTGCATGTAAATGCTTTGTGTACACGTCTGTACCTATATATACTACATGTGCAGTACCAACAGAGGACAACAGAAGGTTTTAGATTCTCTAGAACAATTCAGTAACTGTGAACCACCTCTTGAGTGCTTGCAACTGAACTCGGGTCCTTTAGAAAAGGAGTAAGCACCTTGAACCACTGAGCCATCTCTCCAGTCTCCAGTTTAAAGCTTAAGGCAGGAATTAGAATTTAAAAGCAACAAATCAAATTTCAGCTCTAACATTTATAAAACTTGAGTACTAACTTCTTCCTTGGACAACTGTCACAGCTAAATTGATATAACACTAGCATCGGAAGGGTAGATGATCATGTGTTGTCGATAGCAGTCCCCTCATCACTATCCCACAAAGAGGACTGTGAAGCAACTGCTATGGTTCTTAGAATATATCCAAGATATAGTGTCTCCAACTTGAAATAGAAGGGGTATATTGCACATATGCCACACTGTATAATATATAATAATATATAAGCAGAACACAAAGCCTATGATTTTACTATAAATTGTAGTAGGAGGTTAATTTTTATAATGTTAATATGTATTTTCAGGACTTTGGCAAAAGGGGAAGCAAAAGAAAACTATTCATGAAGGAGTGTTCCTATAAGAGTATAAAAATTCACAAACAAGTTGTAATACAGCATTTATAATTCAGTTTATGCTATAAGTACTCATTCATAATACATACTATATAGATTTGCACATATGTGCTCCATTTCAATGTGTGACACCCAACATAAAGAAATGTTCATTACATGAGGGTTTTAGGTACTGGGTATGCTCTTCCCAACAAATAGCTTGACGGATGCAGGTTTAGTATTGAGAACCATGATAACAATTCACCAATTCAGATAGACTGGTTGATGGTAAAAGTCACAGAGAAGCAAAGCTATCCATTCACTGCTCATTTAGTACGCACCAGGAGCACTTAGATGCAACAGATTTTGAACCATGTGTCATCATGGGACTTAGTGACACAAATCCAAGATGAGTAAAGCAGACCCACTTGTGATAGGGGACTGTAGTGTGTGCATTCTGAGGATATTGAGTGTCATGTGGTCCCCCCATGGAATTTATCTTGAAAATCCCATTGCTTCCCTAAACTATGTCTCTTGCTTGGAAAACTGACATAGAGAAAAAAACTAATGTCTAATATTTAGGAATCAAGATTCATATTTTTTATTTAATGTTTTAAGTTTCTTTGGAAAACTGTGTGTGTGTGTGTGTTGTGTAGACTCTTAAGTTATAATATATAAATATAACAAAAAAGTGGGAGTTATGGATGTAAAAAACATTGTTGAATGATTTTAGGGATTGGTAAAATTGTCTCCTTGCAGTATTTTCTTCTACCAGATAGAAGTCCAAAAGTCACAAAAGTTACACCACTTTTGTTTTGGTTTTTACTTTCTTTGTTTTGTATTGTTTTGTTGTTTGCTTCGGTTTGGTATGCTTTCTCCTTTTTGCCATATGCTCTACCACCGTAGGCCTCCTAGACACAGCAGATGCCAGCACCTCCACAGTGTACTTCATAGCCACTGAAGACAAATTATATCTACCCTTTCCAAAATTCATCATCATCGTTATAGAGCAAAACAGATTAAGAACCTTTCTGAGAGGTTTTCAGCTGAGCGTGAGTATAAAGCAGATACGAGACAGGAAAGCCAGTGGGAAAAAGATTCTCAATACATGTTTTATTATACCATACACAGGAACCCTCTTCAGGAAATAAAGACCTAGAGAAGCACTTCGGGCTGAATGGTTATACTTTGACTTGAAACAGAATGCTAAGTTTGGAAATAAATTTTACTCATCTTATAGAAGACGAGTTATTTAAGTAAGTTTGGTACAACTTGCTCTCAACCTCCCATTCTCAGAGATAGAACATTATTTTCCTTTTAGAACAAGGATTTCTTTTACACTGGGATGGAATCCTTTGTGTTTTTATGAAGCAGAACCCACACCTATGTAATCTGTGTGCAGGTTCCCCCGATTCCAGATGTCAATACTACTCGGCTGCATCATTCTTGATAGCCTGTTTTATTCAATCTCCATGTGATGATTTCTAAGGAGACCCAGTTTAAAATTAATGTAGGTAATTTATCATTTTTCATTCTGGAAATTTCTACAATTTTAACATTTTCTGAGAGGTCTGAATAAATTTTTGAACTTTATATTTTTTAAAATATAATCTTATTACTTGGTGAAAATTCAGCTGCCTGCAAATGTGATGCTATTAATGAAAATGATGACAGTGATTTAAGTAAATATAACAGATTTCAGGGCAAATTGCCCATGGGAAAATGAATGTGAAGTGTTGCTGCTACTATGCTGAGAAGCCCTTGATAGGCTACTGTTTGCGAACTCTGAGAGACATGACTGGGGATGACAGGAAAATGCATTGGAAATCATCAGACGGATTCTTGGAAATCTTCCACGGGGGCAAATCTAAATTAAAAATTGTTTTACTAGCTTGTCCTTTTAGAGAGATTTGCCCTGGAAAAAAGAAATGGGCTTGCTAAAAACATGAAGTAAATAAACGGTAGACACAGAAGGAGCCTAAACCATCCTGTCACCGGACTCGAAAGATGTCTTTTCATTTGCCGGCTTCATCTCTATCTCTAGGATAGCAGGGACTTTATTATTTTCTACATTGTGTCTCTAGGGCTTGGCTCTGCACACGGCAGGTGCTTGCTGATCAGTGGTACCAGGAAGAATAGATGTGATCTATAAAACAAGGGAGAGAATTCACTTGGTGAAGCTATGATTATAAATGATACTGTATGATACCAGTAGGTAAAAAGAATGCATTTAAAAATAAAATATGTTTATAGTGTAACATAACTATATATATGTACATATATTACATATACATAGATGTGTATATATATATATATAATGCACACATGTGTAATAAATAGAAATAAGTGGGATGAGAATGATAACCCCATAATTATTAATTATATTCAAAAGTATTTTCTTCCGTGCTCTCTCGGCCAATATAATTTACCACAAACAGAACTGAAATAATTTTGTATACTTTATAATGTCTCTCAGAAATTACCATATCACTGGAACAATGAGAACAGGACTGTTTGCTAGCTCTATAGTGTCCCTGAAATGTCAACTGCCAGATTAAAACACAAAACCTGTTGTGCGACAACCTCTATTTGTGGGGTTCGTGCTTTGCAGCTTTCGTAAACTGAATCCTTGGCTTGTGCACATGTCAATTACTCTGAATATTATTTTCCTAGAAACAAGGTAGAGCTATGAGTGTTAGCGGTGTATCTTCTATATGAAACTATTTACTTGGTTACATCGTAAAACAATTGCAGTTAGTTGCAAAAATGTAAATACAAAAGCAACCTAGTAGGGCTTGTAGATGATGTGGGTAAAATGGAGGGGGTGGGGGGTTAAGGAAATGGGGAAAACAGTTTAGTTTTCAAAGGCTCTTGTTACATCGTACATTGCTCTGTTTTATCTACATAACTCGGGTCTCCTGATTCTCTTTTCTTTTCTGTGGATAATTGCTTTGTTGTTAGTGCTTTGACACTGAGTGACAGTGCTTTTGGGTGGTTGACAGCCAAATCTATTGGCAGACGATAGTCCTCATACACAGAGAGGTGCTTTCTTTCTGCCTGGTGACAGTAAGAGCTTCTGAGTTGACAGAGAAGGTCTCATCCCTCTCAGGAAAAAGACAAAAGCAAAAGTGGGGGGAGCGAGGTTTCTGGCAGAATAAAAGCATCTATTTAATTCGACTGGAGAGAAAAATATAACAGGCAAGGCTGTAACGGCTGCGAGTTAAAAACAAATCATTTCATTTATGTGTGTTTTGCCTATAGAAAATTTTATCTCTTAGTAAGCTATCAAGGTCTCTGAATCACGTCTTTCAAAACATTGTAAATGAGAAATGAATTCATCTTTTCTCAGTAGAGTTTATTAAAAGGAGACTGGCACAACGTATAGAGAAGACACCAGTGATGTTCTGATATATTTCATGACACTGAATTACAGGGGAGTAAGCATAAATATTTCTAACAATGGTCAGCAGTATGAGGTTTTGAATTGCGAGAGGCTTCACAAAGTTATTTGCAAGAATAGGGCTGGGGATTTGATTGGGCATTGTTAGTCACATCTGAACATTCTACAAGTTTTGATGATCAGGACCTTCTTACTCTTCCTTGAGAAGGGTTTCCTCTCTCATTCCAAAAGGCCATGGTGACCCCCAGAGGTCAATTATGAGTCCAAGAAAGAGAGGACTGAGTAAAAGTTGTCACAAAAGAGAGGACAGGGTAAAGTTGACACACACCTGGATATATGCATTTCTACAGGAGTTACATTTACCTTTCAGTCTCTGTACCTAGTAAAGCAACTAGCAAAGGACTAAGACTCAATAGTTTTTCTGATGACCAAGGGTTGGGACTTCAGTTGCTACACTGATCACAGTTAAGGTAAAATAATGTTGTTCTAGAAGGTCAGATTTGATCTACATACCCTCATCACAGGATGAGGGGTTTCAGAGGAGAAGTTCCTACTAGACCTAGGTCATGATGACATGGATGAGAGAGACCATGAGTTTTAGAGGTATCTTTGTCTTATTCAATGACACTGCAGCGATCATATTTCAGGGCACATACCAAAAACTGTTATACACAATTCAGATGCAGCAATAAGCTGTGTACAAATAAGATGCCCCTATTGTAGCCCTGGTGAGAGCTAAAGGAGAAGCAGAGAAAGTAATAAACGAAAGAACATACACTACAATGGAAAGCGATAAGACAAAAGAAAAGGAGAGACATGGAGCATTAAATGATTTGAAGTTTATCCACAGAGAAATCCCTAGGTGACACCTAAGAAGAAATCTGAATAACAAAATGGTCCAAGTATTCGATTATCTGGAGGTTAGCAGTAGTTTCCCTGAAATTTTGGAAAAGTTTATAAAGTTGGTTAAAAAGGAAATGGAGAGAATGAATGTCATTCTGAAGTTGCTTCCTGCTCAGCAAAGGGAGGTTTAGTATGATCTCAACTTCGAGGTTCCATTATCATTTTCTCATATTTGTCTACTTCCTGGGATGGGATTTATAAATAATTAAGTTGAAATGAATACATGAATCAGGTTTATTTTTTTAACTGTGTGATATTACCCACTGTGAAAAAACTCAGGTGGGAAAGGTGAATAGTGCTGATTCTGGCCGTCATCCAGCATCATCCAGACTCACTCCCCTAGTTCTCCGGGCTAGTACTTTTAACATTTCTTTATTTGTTCATGTTGTTGCTACAACTGGCTGCATCACAGCTACTTATCAATTTTTCATTGGAATTTGTCTCATCAGTGAATTGCTTGAGGTTTTTAAATCTCCCTATTGAAACGCTGCCCAAAAAAAAGAATGTAGATCATACTAATGTGTTTTTAAAATTAAATTAGTGTGGACTCCATTGTTAGGGCCCTGCCATTTGTTGATGTCCCAGAGTGTTTGCCAGATGGCCCCATGCCCACAGACCACTGAAAAGAATAAAAGGAGACCTGATAATGTTTTCTAACTACAGGACTTCCAAAACATAATATATATATATATATATATATATATATATATATATATATATATATATGTTTTCTAGTGAGTGTTTTCCTAATAGTATATTTTATGTATATATTTTCCTGGGATAAGTCCGCTAAGATGTATGAGAGTCTCATTCTTCCACATGTTCTTTCATTCTTTCTTTTCAAATACCTATTTTTGCTATTATTATCATATCATGCTCCTTGTGTGTTACAAGAATAAAATTGTCATAAACTACTTTCCAGCATAGAGCACTTGCAGATGGTGAGGGTTGAAAACATATAAAGTATGAACTAATTAGAGGATCATGTAAAAAAACAAATGTGGGTGAAGTATCAGGCATGAAGGAAAACAAAATTAGATTAGGTGGGGTCTCTGTCTGGTAGACAGTATGACACAAGGTTTCTTTAAATCAGTAGTATGCAGATTGGACATTTCTAGCAAGTTCTAGCACTTCAATACATAAAGATGAAAAGGTTGCAATCAAATTCATGACTCTTAGGGCAGAAATCAAGAGCGATAATATATTTTCATATGTAGTAGATTGCATATGCAGACATACATCTAGAAATTGTTAAGACTCTTATGCTTGGAAGAGACAATCATACTTTGAAACTTGCTGGAAAAAATACAGAGAGAGAGGGAGAGGGAAAGGGAAGGAGGGAGGGAGGGAGGGAGGGAGGGAGGGAGAGAGAGAGAGAGAGAGAGAGAGAGAGAGAGAGAGAGAGAGAGAGAGAGAATTAGCAATCTCATGGACCTGATAGACAGGAAATGAAATACAGCTGAGCTCATGGATCCAGAACAGCAAGTCGCGAGCAGTGGAGGCTGCCCCATGGTGCTTCATAACTTATAGGCATGGGGCGCAGAGAGGTAGGAGTCAGAGATAACACAAAGCTCTTGAGATGGGTGAGAGAATCCAATATCCTGGCAGAGAGGGCACTCAATAAAATTACCTCCTCCTTAATGACTGGCTGACAGGCAGAAGGAGGTCTTTCAAAATGAAGGGCCATATGCGGTCTCTGACATCTGACTTTGATATTCTATTCCAGGTTATATGGGTCAGATGTCCAGACTCTTAGTGGAGATTTGAATAGGAAACACTGCAGTGCTTTTTCTGTTGGATAAAGCTATATTATTAGAACTCTCAATTGCATGTGAGTTGCTAAGAGCATTAACTTAGTCAATATACACAATGCTCATGACGCTTATTTCATGGGTAGGTCCTTTTGCTTAGTAAGGGGTGTAAATTCAGTTAGTTATCAGAAGTTAGGTGTCTTTGAGCTCAGAAATTTATAATTTCTTAGATTGTAAATCACTTCAATATGTTCACATCCAGATATGGATATAGCATGCAAACATACTCAAATTAAACCATTTGTTTCCCACAATACTCCTCTGCTTTGGGTCCCATTGCAATTGATAATTTCTGATTCAGATAATTTACTGTGAATTTTAAAAAATGCAGCTGTTCTGTCTTACAGAGTATGACTGTAAACTAAATAGATAGCTCCCATTATGCCTAACATATGTTGCCTTAATTGATACCTCTTATTTTTATTATTTAAACTTTTATACAGCATAACTAATACCTTAATTAGTAATATTATATTAGTATACCTTATTCCAAAAGAAGTTGAAGACCCGAACTCATTCAATATTCACTAAATATGCAAATAAAGGTAAGACTAGCACTGAATAGTAGACTAGGTCTGAGACCCACTAATTGAACCTAAGAGTGTATGACTACATTCAAATACATAATAACCAAAGTTCAATGTCATCCACTGTAGGTGACCCCCAACTCTCTTTGCAGTTTCGGACTGATGGTATAAAATTAAGGTCTCTATCTGCTGATGATATTTAATGGGAATTTTCAGATATAATTTCAAACACCAATTCTGAAGAGGAAATGACAGTGCCACCAAATTTACAATACCTATTATAACTGAAATGTGTGATTTTACTTATCTGCTTAATCGGTCCTGATTCAACCAGAAGTCAGACAAACTGTAACTCTTAGGTTTCTAACTTAACACTTTCTGTTTCTGTCCTTATTTGTTCAGAAGGCTTTTACCATTAATTTAACTAGAATGCTATTCAGAATCAAATGCAGTTAGAAAATGAATGGATACATGGCAGAGGTGGGGGCAGGAGCATAGCTCTGTGTATTAGTGTATATATGGTACTTGAAAATGACTAGAAATTGTATAAACGTATGTTTTATATTAGAAAAGTTTCAAACGTATTGAGAATCTGCTACAGTCTAGAGGAAACTCTACCATCCCTTTAAAAACCTAAAGCAGAATTAGGTCAGCTGACAATAAATATGTGTTTGTGAATGGGAACATATACACAGGGAGCAGTAGTTACATGAAAATAGAAAATTACTGAAAATGTTTTCACAATCTAGTTAGAAACACTACACACAGTACTTACTCAATATAAATAAATGAAGAAAGGGGGAATGTATATTTTATCTTGTCTCAATCTTGCAAATTAAGGGAACTTTTTCTTTCTTCTTATAACTTTATGCCTAAAGTCTACATTTTAAAGTGCGAAATCGGATTCGTGAATTCAGGAAATGCATAAAGTTTGTTTGATGTTAACTTCAAATTCAATCAATTACTCCCTGATGGTCTCTCCAAACTAAATTCTGGCTTCTTTGTCAGTAGCAAGCCCTGTTTAGATACCCAGGAACAAATGTGTCCCTATCACAAAATGGAAACAGAAAGCCATGTCATTGTCCTCCACGAGGATGTAAGTACCCAAAATTGTTTCAGATGATTTATTTTCAGATTTTGAATATTTATGATTTTTATCTGGCTTATCAACTGATTTATGGAACCAGTGCAGGGCATTTGACCTCCGAATACATAAAGCACCCACTTGGCTAGAATGTAATGGATTGATTTTTGTTATGCAAACTTATTAAAAACTTCATTTGCATTCTCCTTTGTTGGATCTGATTCCATAATTTATATTCTCTCAAAGAATATGAGATATCATTACCACTTTTTTCCTCTAGATTTTCTCACTTCAACCCATTATTCATGTAGCATTCCAACCTGTGAGACAATTATCTAAATATAAGTCAGTTAATTTAATCTTTGTGTCTGTGTCTGTGCCTGTGCCTGTGTCTATGTGTGTGTCTGTGTCTGTGTCTGTGACTGTGTCTGTGTCTGTGTCTGTGACTGTCTCTGTGTCTCTGTCTGTGTCTGTGACTATGTCTGTGTCTGTGTCTGTGCCTGTGTCTGTGTCTGTGTCTGTGCCTGTGTCTGTGTCTGTGTCTGTGTCTGTGTCTGTGACTGTGTCTGTGACTGTGTCTGTGACTGTGACTGTGTCTGTGACTGTGTCTGTGTCTGTGACTGTGACTGTGACTGTGTCTGTGTCTGTGTCTGTGTCTGTGTCTGTGACTGTGTCTGTGTCTGTGTCTGTGACTGTGTCTGTGTCTGTGACTGTGACTGTGTCTGTGCCTGTGTCTGTGTCTGTGCCTGTGCCTGTGTCTGGGTCTGTGACTGTGACTGTGTCTGTGTCTGTGCCTGTGCCTGTGTCTGTGTCTGTGTCTGTGACTATGTCTGTGTCTGTGACTGTAACTGTGTCTGTGTCTGTGTCTGTGTCTGTGTCTGTGTCTGTGTCTGTGTCTGTGAGTATACCATTCTGGATAGACACAGATTCATGTAAAATTTTCAGTTAACAAGAATAGAATAAACATTAAACTACATATATGGGCAGAGCTCAGAAATTATTTTTATTAAAAGTGACTCTTTCAAATGGTAGATTCTAAAACTCCGTGTGTCTGTGAACATGTTGTGGCATGTGTGTACGTGCCTCAACAAGACATCTTCCCATAAGAAGGCAAAACGCTCTTTTTGTTTAACTCATAATATGGCATTCTACCCTTACATGGAATGACTAAGCAGCCTCATGCTGTTTCTCCGTGTGGAGAGTCCCCTTGTGTATCTTCAGGCCTCTCTTTAATTTAATCTCTGTGATAATCATGAGACCATGTGGAGATCTGTGAGAGATTTATAGGTAGAAATCAGAGGCCAGAGAACTCCGGGAGAAGCTTCAGTCCCTACAAAGTAATGATGTTATTTAAGAGCACAAAATCTCTCCATACCCATTACTTTGACATATGCCAAATTCTACTTGGTTGCAGCTTCCTAAAGGAGACCGCTGGAAGCAGTGTCACTGTGGATGTGGGCCTATTTGTAAGTGACAGGGCAATTCCTGTGCAAAGCCCCTAGGTTCTAAATGAAATTATTTTGAGGACTATAGCAAATCCCAGACTACTTGCAGCACAAAATTCCTCAGCTTCTGTAAAACTTTCCGAGTCTCCAAGCACTTTTAAATGGGAATAAATGAGAATGAAATACAAACAAGGCTAAATTAAATTGTAAGGTTACTTCTTGTACTCTGTATTGACTATCATTGATCAGATACGTTTTTTCTGTATACATGTTTTTTATAGGAATGTATGACTCTATAAAACATAATTAAAAGACAGGAGAAAAGTAAATAAAAGACGATTACCAGGCAAGCAAAAAAGAAAAATATATAGAATATTAACTTGGGAACCAATTCTTTGGCATATTAATAACCATAGACATGTAAATGGTTCTCCTAAAATAATTAAAGAAACATGATATAAAATTGAATAGGGGTGAACGGGAAGGTTGCTAACAAGTATTTCCAAGGACAAGAGGCCTTTACATTTGGTTTGGAGGAAGTTAGGTTTACTAACAGTCTTGTAGGCCAATTTGGTACCATCAGGTAAACTAAAACATGTATAAACATTAGTTACTATCTCAATCTGTACTCTAAAGCTGTGATTCTCAACCTAAGGACCACCACCCCATTGGAGAGCGACCAACCCTTTCACAGAGGTCGTGTAGGAGATCAGAAAACACAAATATATACGTTATGATTCATCACATTAGCAAAATTACAGTTATGAAGTAGCAATGAGAGTACTATGGTTATGGTTAGGGGTCACTACAACATGAAGAACTATATGAAAGGGTAGCAGCATGAGGAAGGTTGAGAAGCACTGCTCTAAAGAACACAGTTATGTACTCCTGACCCATTACTGCCTCTTCTACTGTGGCTGGATTTCTGAAAACTTGGCAAATTTTTAGAAAAAGATTTCATTTACAAAGAAGAACTTAAATAATTTTCCAGTGGTGAAATATATGCAGATATTGCAGTATGGAATTTGAAAGGTAAGCAATACTTATAAAGAGCATCAGTTGCTTAATGGACAAAAAATGAGTGTGTATATGCATGTGTGCATGTATGCATGTGTGCGTGTGTGTGTGTGTATGTGTGTGCCTGTGTGTGTGTGTTTACTAATGAAATCCTATGTCACTTATCAGAAAAACAACTTATTTGGATACACTTTGACAGATTTAAATCCCAAAGTGTTATTAAAAGGCAAACTATAGAGTAATGTTTATGAAAAATAGATACATTACCTATAGGATGTAAAAATAGATTCAAATTTCTTATAATGGTTTCTGATAAAGTTACCACTGTGAATAGTGTTATGTGATGTTATGTCAAATATTTTATTTTGTACTGAAAAAAATAATTAAACTTAAAATGTGCTGTGAGTAGTCAGTTCTTGATGAGCAGGACAAGTATTCATCTTATTATTTCTGATCACTAATTAGTTTTCGATTCCCCTCAGTACAACAACAAACTCCGTAGCAGTAACTTTCCTCACTAACTCAATACGCTACACTAATTGATAACTCAAGCAAATATTTTCTCTCTAGCAACAAGGTGTCATGACTGTATATTTTAATGTCATTTCAGAAAACAAAGGAGTGTGTTTCCAATATGGTTATGTTTATTCAAAGACATTTAATTCTTGTACAGTTACTATGAGACATTAATTTCAAGATTCTTTGATTTGAGATGTCTAATGTAATTTACCTATATGATATTATGGTTTAGTTTTAATTGCATTTAAGGCACACATTTTCCTAAAGTAATACTCAATATGCACCATCAATTATCTTAAAGAAAGAAGCCCAGAAAATATATTAATTATGGGTTATGACCCAGCAAATTATGAATTTCCAACCAGAAGTAAATTATTGCCACTAATTAGCTTTCTTGTTTGCCAGACTGGGTTAAAGTCTTCATCGCATTAGTCATTTCATAAATCACTTTCTCAAGATGCAAACATGGATGGAATAAGAATGGGGCTCTGCTAAGAGCTTACCAAAAATTAGGGCACAGGGTTGTTGGGCAGTTTCCTACTGGTTCAGGAATATTTGATCCGTTCAGTGCGGAATGTCTGGAAAAGCAGAAACATTACGATTTGGGTTTTGCTATAATAGAGTATCTGGGTTTTTTTCCTTTTTCTTTTTCTTTTCTTTTTTAATTTTTACAGTCTTTTTTGTTGCTATTTTATTTATTTTCATTTCAAGTATTACTCCCCCTTCCTGTTTCACCTTCACAAACCCCCTCCACCATCCTCCTCCCTCTTCCTATTCCCCCCTCCCCCTGCTTCTTTGAGAATGTTCCCCTCATACACACCCCTACTCCCTCCTTACCATCCTAGCATTCTTTTCCCTGTGCTGGGGCATCCAGCCTTCCCTGGACATCATTCGGGATTTGTTTCCCCTGTATAGTATATTTTCCAAATATCGAACTTCTACACTAACTACTGATTTGAGCAGTGTTGTTTTTGTTTTGTTTTGTTGTTTTTTTTTTAACATACACCGTATAAAGTCTCTAAAGATTGCAATATCTCAGGAGCTGGCCTTGTCCCAAAGCTTCTACCCCTTTGAGGCAGTAATGCACAGTGCTCTGATGTCCATGAGTTGTAATAATCTGACATGTTTGTTTTGTCCTTTTTAGGATTCTTTGTGTATGTCCCCTATCGCCGTCTCCAAAAGTTAAATTGTCCCTCTTGTTGGGTCTCACTTGAATGAGCAACTTATTCAAACAGAAAATCCAAGCTCATCTTAATGGGCTAATAAGTGCTAATGAAAAAGCACTTACCTGAAGTCACAGCATAACGTATTTGGGACACATAGCTTTAGTTTGGAACTAATAACATTCATTGCCAGTTGAATATCAGCACACTAAAGCAGGGCAATTTTTTTGATGACTACTCATGTGTCCCTCACACTCAAAAGGTCTAAGAGGCTTCACATGCACCCACACCCATGGATACATAAAGGAAAAGGGGAAAAAAAGACTTCTTCAAAAGGAGAGGAAGCTTTGTGGGAGATTTGTGGACTGTCTTGCTCTCCACTGCGTTTCATTTTGATTGATAATGTGCGATGTAAGGCAGGGCGTGCAGAACTTAGTTATCAGCATTTTGATGGTACCCATAGCATTTAGAAATCAACTCAACATATCGTGAGCCCTGGAGAAGAGAAATGATACCTTCCTGATTAGCCACTTTTCTTGAGGACTCAGACTTTTAAGGAAGTTGCACCTCCTATTTGATTTCAAAGATAAAGGCTATTGCCACACTAGCATAAAATGAGGCGAAATTTAGTAGTAGGAAAACTTAAGGAGACTAAATCCAGGTCTGTCTCATAGAAAAAAAATACATACATATACTGCAAAAACTGCTCCCAGTAGAAGCACTGGTCCTGTCAGCCCCAGCCCTATTCAATAGTGAACATCCAAAGCGACACTCTTCCACACCTCTAATATAAAGCCCCTTTTTAGTTTGCCCCTCGTTTGTCCCCTTGCAGCTTTAGTACCAGTGAAAACCATGTCCGCGGATACACTGCACCTGGACGCTTGCCTCACGTTTCCCTCAGTCATGTTCGATCTTTTTCTAACCTTCATTCTTGCCTCACCTCTAACTGCTGTCCTCAGAACTCCTGTTTTTCCTTACCCTTACTCTCTCCCGGTGTTCCTAACCTTTCCCAAACCAGTAAAATCAGGTGAACTTGCAATTTTAAAAGTTTGCTTTTGTACTTCTCCATCTCCTTCCATATATGAACTCCCTCCCCTTTTTCTTCCCCTTCCTCTCTTCCTTACAGATCCCTCTCCCTTTATTTCCCAGAGATTATTCTCCTCTCCCTACTGAGTAGTACCGTAGTATCCACACTTTGGTGTATTTCAGATAGTCTATGAGTTCTATCATGGGTAGTCCAAGCTTCCTTTTGGTTAATATTCACTTATCAATGAGTACATACCACCTGTGTTCTTTTCTGACTGGATTACCTCACTCAGGATGATATTTTCAAGTCCCATTCATTTGCCTGCAAATTTCATGGAAGCATTGTTTTTAATATCTGAGTAGTATTCCATAGGAGGGGAGCTCCTTGGTCCTGTGGAGGCTTAACCCAGGATAGGAGGATGCTAGGCTGCTGAGGCAGGAGTGGGTGGGTGGGTGGGGAGCACCCTCATAGAGGCAGGGGTAGGAAGGAGGGAATAGGGGCTTGTGGAGCAAAACTGGGAAGGGGGATAACATTTGAAATGTAAATAAATAAAACAACCAATAAAAATGAAAAAAATGTTTGTTTTTTAATTACTAGCCCAGAAAGCCTTTTGGAGGCATGCAAGCTTATATCCTCTTAACATCTTAGATGTAAACGTAAGTGCCGCCCACTTAAATGTGAAGGAAGCTCAGTGCAGTTGCAGTCTTCTCTTTCGGGTAGACACAGTTTCCTTTGAGAGTTATTATCTTAATCAGAAAGTCATCCTAGATGTCCGTCTCCCATAAATATAATATCTGACATAGACTCTATGCACATTAAAGGTAGGAGCAGGCAAACCAATATAAGAAGAACTGAGAGACTATACAGTCGTCCCTGAAATCCAGTTATATGAGCAGATTCATGTTCCAGCAACACATGTTTGATTATTATGTGTTCTTCAAACATATTTAAATTAGTAACATGTTCTAACTTCCTTTTACTCTAGCTAATCCTATCAGCATGTGTTGATAGAGTACTGTGCTTAAAGCATTTCACTTTATCCTAAATAACCTTGAGGAATAGGCAATACTGGCCTTATGATAGACATAATGGAGGTGAATTTTAAAGACTATAAGTGACTCTCCGTAAAAGGTGTCTAGTTAGTAATTTGCAGAGCCAGACTATGACTTAAGATTGTTTTTTTATAAAATATGATTTCAAGCCATTGTAGGATTATTTTTATTATATAAAATGAGGTCAATGGGAGATTAGCCTCAGTTTCTTCATCCATAGAATAAGGATAATAATATCTACCTCAATGCGATAATTAAATGAGATAATGGATGTAAGGCTTTTAGTACAGTGATTGGGCCATGGTAAGCCCTTGTGATGGACTACAATTTATTAATGTGCGATTTTAAACCTCTTCCTCTATGAAATGTGAAGCAATTAAAGGCTTTTGAGCAAGATCGTGATACAATGAAAGGGGAAGATTAATCTGTCACTTGTGGGAAGGTTACATTTAAGTACAGAGAAGCTAGAGACAAAGCAAGTGCTTTGAGGACTATCCTAATAGCAGACACACAAAGCACGACTTGCCTAAACAGAAGTAGCATCTGTTGGAGACCAGTCTCAAGCTTCAGATGACAGTGCAGGAGCATAGTCCAAGCAGGAGAATGCCAAGACTGTTGATCTCCTATCTCAGAGAAAACTGCAAGAGAAATAAGAGAAAAGCCTTCAAGCCCAGGGCAAGAAGATTGGCAAAGCTGTAAAGACGCAGGAGTTCTCCACACAAAGGAGGACATCCAGCATGGTAAAGTTCTCTTATCCCACACCCAGAGAGAGCTTTTGCCTGGAGAGATGTTGGTGCGGGAGTAGTATTTCCTCATTGTACTGATTTTCACTGTTTAGAAGGTTTACAGTTCTGGTCTCAGCAGAAGATCACAAGTGTCATTCGCACCTGCCAACATGTACCCTTACTAACCACTGCCTTCTAAAACTGGAATTTCTGCCTGTTGATTCCTCCTACTTCCCAGCATGCCATCACAGTACTGCTGCCATGTCTGGACCGAAGTTCTAACAGGTCAGCTTGTAGTAGCCGATGAGGAATAGTGTGCCCACAAGTCTTCAACTGTAAAGGGTTGCTTACCCCTGCAACAAGACAAGAGCTGTATTTCTGGAGTCATGTGGAGCAGAAGGATGGTTTGGAAGAGCAATGAAGAGTTAAGGACAGGACTGCTCAGTTTAAACAATAAATATTCAATGCAAAGGTGTTACTAAAGTGGCAGGTACGCAGGTGTTCAGAATCTTACACTTCAAGAACAGGAGAATTAGTAATCCCTCTTAGAGGTTTCGTATTTTTTTAAGTACCTGAGTTATGCATCTATGACTTATTTTTATCCCTGGGAAAAGCTAAATACACTGAAGTGGCTAGTGTCATGTCTTAACAATTAACTTCTTTCAAATCATCTTTAAACCTTGCAAATCCATAGCGTTCGCCGGGTCTGTTGTCAAGAAAGAAAATACAATGTTGATAAACTTGTCTCTCAATAAAACTGTAGAAGTAGCTATTTTTAAAGAGTGTTTACATCACATTCTAAATTTCTTTATAGGAACCCATCACCCAAACAATAACAGAACTTGCCAAGCATTATGGCTGCTCAGTGAAGTAATAACCACTTGGATTAGTTTCTCTGCTTGAGCAGAAGTTAGATGCATGTACAAGAGTGATATATAGCACGGCCAGAGATACCGTAGAAAGTCTTCACAGCAGACTGAACATCGGAATTGACACGAAACCCGGTGTCAAGATACACACAAAGACTTCCAGACACAGAACTTACCTGAGGTTATAATCTGTCAAGATTAACAAAGAGTGAACGCCTGCTAAAGCAGATAGACTGGGGGATAATTGTCATCTTCAGACTGGTGAAAGAGATTTTTCTTCCCAATTAACATTCAAGTGCGTGAAACCGAAATCCATTTACTCATTTTCTGATAATTTATGCTACAGTGTACAGAAGTAATAGTCCTGGCTTCATGGCACATTTATACAGTGCTTTTCATCCCCAAGGCTCCTGAAGCTCTTTACAATTAGAGCTAATGCTTGTTAAAGTACTCTGAAAGGGGGAGTGCCTCAGATGTTCCAAATATTATGATTATAAAAGGCCCGAGACAGTATATATAGGAAAACTCCGCCGTCGTAAAACTGTTGTCAGTTCTAGTAGAGGGGGGAAACGAATTTTCAAAAACTGATGAGCTGGTGTTCATACAACTTTTTCCTTCAACAAACTCATATTCAGCCACTTTTTTGACTCTGTCCCTACTGAGTGAGTCAGTTCCAGACATACTGTGTGCCAACTCTGGGGAAGCTGGTGCCACGACAATAGCTCACTGCAACCTCACAGAGCTTCGACAGCATATTGGATCATCGAATAGAAGTCTTATATTTACGTAGCCCTTCTTCCTTTAGAACAAGAAGTAGGAGCTTAAAGTGGCATTGTCCTCTGACTCCCAGTTATAATATGGAGTCCAAAACCAGGTAACCTGGAATTAAGGAGTTAATAATGCATGTCACTCTGTACAGACTCAGATGATGGATGGCAGGAATTTGAAGTGAGTGGACAGCTGTCTGAGCAGATTATATCATTATATGTGAAGAGATGCCATTTCTAACTATGATGATAATTACAGTAGAGAAAATGAATAAATCAATGAGTTTCTTATTGTATTGGTTTGGAGGAAACAGTTTTTAACCTCCCTTATGGGTTCAAAGCATTGGTTTAGGAATCAGTGCCTTTAGTTATAATAGGGAAGGCTATGATATTTGTTTCAAGTGATACATGATGTGGTTTTTTTTATATGAATTCAGAGAAACATACAATGCCATAAGATAACGGTCTCAGAATTAAGAGATTAAAGACAACGTATCTTGCAATTTAAAGGTATTGTTTGTTTAGCCAGGATGATCCAAAGGTTCCAGGAAACTACTTTTACCTTTTTCCAATATTTTATTATTGTATAGTTTCAAGATAGCATCAATTACCATGTAACAAAACTCCCCCCAAACTTTTATGTTTAAATAATATTTTGTTGTCTCTCATATTTCTAGGTTGTCAGGGACCAAGCAGACATTATTTGATATTTCACGGTGTCCTTATATAATTTGAAATATGTGGCAGATGCTGCCACATTCAAAAGAGGATTGATGGAGAGGCCTGAAGAGCATCTGTCTACCACCTTGGAGCCCACAGGCTCATCTCCTTATATGTTTTCCATGAAGAATCTTGCACGATATATTAAAGCTGCAACTGAAACTCTGTAGTCTCAAAAACAAACGTTCCTAGACAACAAAAGCAGAAATCACCAACCTTTGAAAGGCTAGGCTGGTACCCATAAATTTTAAATTCTGCTGTCTTGTGTCAGTTAAGTCTAGACTCAATAGAACTCATGTCCAAAGTGTAGGCACCATACCCACAGGCCTAACTCATCAAGGGAAATCTCAGAAGATTTGTCTCTTAATGGATGGGACATGATGTTTTTGTGATTGCCTGACAATTGGCCCAGGGAACATTAGCTCAAAGTTTTGCTTCTGGACCTGACTCTTACTGCTCTGTTTGTCATCAGTACCAGGCTTTGATGATTTAATTAAAGTGGTTTATGCTTAATTAACCAAAAAATATCTACTTGGTAAAATAACTTCCCAACTTTCCCATGTGTTTATGACTTTATCAAGACTATCAGATTATATTATATAATCTAAGGCAATAATTGATACTATGGATTTTAACAAAACAGATTATTCGTGGGGCTGGAGACCTGGCTCAGGTATCCTGGTAAGGACACCTACTGTTAAGCCTAGCAACCTGATTTCTGTATCCAAAAGAGAAAACTAACACCCACAGAATTGTCTTTCAGCTTTCACATGAGTGAGACCCCCATGCTCAAAATAAAGAAATTAAGATGTAATAAAAAAATAATTGTTTAAATTCTAAGAAACATTCAATGTTTAAGTGATTTTTTGAGTCAATTAGATTTCTTGTGTTCAGAAAATATATCTTACATTACAATCTGTTAATGGAGATAATTCATTGGAAACTGTATGGCTTGGGCATAAGGCTTTTGAAGCACTTAGTAAACGGTATCAAAGTTTCTCTAAGTATTCTGCCTGAAGATTTTCCCTGCCACCCTAATTATTCACACTCAACTGCTTGCTGAATCCATTGCTGTCAAACTTCTGGTACTACAAGCAGGAGAAATCATATACCTTATGCCCAAAGTATCTATGGATTCCCTGTCCAGGATCTTAGTTCTGCTAGGCTGTCATATTCAGCTCTCTAAAAACACGTCAATTCTCTCATCTCTCTTAGGAAATGCAGCCCAACAAATGCAACTAGTATTCTCAGGATAGTAGAGGCATAGCCCCGCGTGTCAATTTTGCCTTTCCGTGTTTCTCTCTAGTAGGAATTGCTCATTTTTGTTTCCCTGCTCCAGCCTAGAAAATTGTCATGATTTGGTTCCTGAAAATTAAAACATAGTATCTTTTTCAATATCTTTCTACTTTGTTTTCTGAAAGCACAGATGCAAATAAATTGCATGGCTCTTATTAACCTGATAAAGCTATGAAAATGTTGCAAAATTTATTCCTCAATATTTCAGTGGCATAGTAGATACTTTCTTCAAACCCCTTCAATCATCCAGAAGACTTGCAAGTGGTAAGGCAGGCATTCAGGAATTTGGGGGTATGAATTGCCCTGGTCTAGTAATGATGATATCCAACACCTCCGTTCCCATTGTAGTGGAGAGTTCTGAGCCTTAGAGGCTATGAGCAAAGAATACTGAGAAACACAAAGTAGCGTTCAACCCCATGAAAGAAAGAGGATATTTTGAAATACCAGGTGTCAGCTTCTGAGAAGCCACCAAGTGACACAGACGAGACATTAAACAGAAACAAAACACAGTCAGAAAGTCAAAAGGACAGTGGCAGATTAGAAAGCTTTTGAGTCAGCAACGTGGGGTACACTTCGTTTAAGGAACTTTCGCCATGGAGTAATGATTGCCAGTTTCAACTACATCATGAGACTATTTTAATAAAACAACAAAAAGTTACATTGCATATAAAGCCTCTGTTTAAATACTCCTGGTAATTTATTCAGTATTTTGATAAAGACTATAGAATCGTGGAAACTGATTTAATTTGAATAGCACACAGTGATCTATGAAGGCTGTTTTCATTGTCAGCTCCGCTAAGTGTGCATTGTAGATCTATGAAGAGAATTCCCTCAGTTCCCTATAATGATAAGAAACTAACTTAAATGTTCGCTGTTGCTTCCGTTGCATCTGCAAATCACGGTTGGTACTTGCCGTATAAGTTTCCTGAGCACATGGTTGGAATTGGGATTAGCCTTGTAGCTTGTTTGAAAAAGGACCTATGACAATGTGTTGTAGGAGGAGTTAATGTACCTTGTTTCTTCCTTTCACGCTTTCTCATGATTCTTGGCAAAGAATCAGATATTGACTGTCTCACCAGCTCAGGTCCAATGGTATCAATGATCCCAGCAGGATTGCTGCAAGCCACAAAGACAGGAGATATTAACAGAAAGGCTTGAAATTATGAGGATCTGGGATACTTTGTTATTATAGTATGTTCTGACATCTGACTAATATTCTTGTCAAAAGCTGTGTTATAAATGGTTACTCTGGACAAGGGTTTTCAAGGGCTTGAATTAGGAATTATAACACCCACAGACCCATAAATAGGGAGCTAATAAATTGGATGAACTTGCCTGTAATACTTAATTTATCTGATCGCCTGCATTGTCATCTAAAGGGGGTACTAATAACATAAGACAATTTTAATTTATGCGTTATTCAAAATATGTCAGCATGACATAACCTGTGTGACAGGAGCCAAGAGTAAAGCCTTGCAGCGGACACTGAACTGATTCCTGTTGTGCTTATTGTTATCACAAGTTTTAACCATGCTTAAAACTAACAGATGTTAAGTTTTTATGTGCAGAATGAGTTCACCGGTACACAATTAATAAACAAGACATTGTAATAAAAACCCATAGTTGAAATTGCTTACACAAATTACAGAAACACTTAGTAGAAAATTCTAGAATATGAGCCTGTTGGTTTGAGGGCCTAAGACCTATTTTTAAAGCTACATTTGTCATATAAATTTGGACTCTTCTACAAGACTTTGCTTACTTTATTATCTGTAGCTTTTACTAATCCTGCAATTAAGATGGTTCTTGAAGTCTGTGGGTCCCTTTGCACTACCCACTGATAGAAATATAGGAGAAAATGGAAAATTTGCTTTGCTTTGAAAGAAAATTAAAAAAAAAAAACAGAACATTTCAATGTTTCTTTCAGTGGTGAAAAAAAATGAAGGGAGCAAGTTTAAGATGAGAAATCACTAGCCAGCAAGCACATTGTGATAAATCAGCCATAACGTGATTATAGCAACTTCCTTGGGAATGAAATCAATGCAGAATCAGACTTAGATAGACCAAGGGGATCAAATGGAGGTCAAAGGTACTTCTCCATCTTGAAATTGGATAATTATTACTGTTATTATTGTCAGTTGCTGTAATATAATACAGGAAGAAATATCTGGAGTCCCTCTGCTGCTTTTATTGGCTGGCTAGACAAGTCAATTCATTTCAGGAAAACAAACTTAATGCCATTCAGACATCGAGAATTGGAATGATTTGAAAAAATATTTAACCCGAGAGTCCTTGTGATTTTTTTTAATAGCATGAAAAGTAAGCAAGTTTTAAAGAAAAAAATGCAAGTATCATTTTATCTTGAGAATTAGACAATAAGGCTCTCTGTAGCAGAAAATACACAGAGCTCAAGGTCTAGAGAGATAGTTCAAATATCTGCTTTATAACACGACTATCTGCCTATGTATGTTAGAGATGGCGTTTTCTCTTATTCGTAACATTGTTAACAGTATTTCTCTGTTCTGCTTAATGATAACCCAACTTTCCCATCTCATACTCACTCTTGCCATGGATGACCATCTGATACTTTAGCTCCGTGCTGTATTTCTGCCTAGCCTGCTTGCTCGCCTCCCTATCTTTCATATCCCATGATTCTGGCAATCCTCCTTAAGGCTAACCCAAGTGACTATTTTATTATTATTATTTTGAAGTGTACAACCATCTGATCGCTACACCACCATGCTACAAATCACGCAGAGGCTCCTTTTCTAGGGAATTAATTTCCAAGGATAAAGGCTCTTAACATTTTGCTTGCCAAGCATCAGTCAAAATGATTGACAAACAAGTCCATCTTTCATTCTCTGTTTAATATTTCATAATAATCTTGTATTTTCATTCTTGAACTCTTGATCTTGTTTTGCTGAGTCGTCTGTCTCCTCATTTCTGAAGTCCTTTTGGAGTAATAGTTGGGGTGGTGCTTCAGAAGCTACTCCATGCTCAGCTTGGTAACAAACAGAATCGCTGCGCGCGCGCGCGCGCATGTGTGTGTGTGTGTGTGTGTGTGTGTGTGTGTGTGTGTGTGTGTGTGTGTGTGTGTAAGCCCTTCTTGCCATTCAGACCTCACAGAGGAGAAGTTTCCACCATGGAGATGAGGCATACATTTGTGAATGAAGAATGACAAAACTGTGAGCGGAGGCTGAAGGAAGCCTTTATCGCATTTTGTTTTATCATTTGCTTTATTTTGTTTTAAATAACTGAAGTGCAGAAGTAGACCAAAGTATAATACGGGTTCTATGGATGTTCTTCTAATAGCAGAATAGAAAATTCAGTAGATAAGTGCGCAGCTCTTGCCTTTGATGGAATGTTCATGTTGTAATTGGTATCTGACATTATTAATAGTGGGAAGGATCGGGACTGGCTTATGTAGTGCCCGGCTCATCAGCACTCCAAAGCATGAACTTTCTTCTAACCCTCCCTTGCTGACTGTAGGGAGTATTTCTCAAGCCCATGAACCCCAAAATTTGATTCAATCTCCTCCTTAAGTAGGCCTATACTGAGTCATCTTTTCTAATAAAGAATTAATCTTTATTGATTCTGTGGCCAGGTCTGTAGGATGTTCTCATTTGGTGATCCATAACCATAGATAATTTAAATTAATGGAAGTAACCAGAGTGATTGAATAGAAATAGATTCAATACATTTTCTTAAATGGTAGTTAATCTTATTGTTATTTCAACTTACTATCTAGAACAATTGTCCACAGAAAGATATGAAAATATTACTTTTTGTATTTGTGCATTTGTTACCTTGACTATTAATTGCTCCTGAATTCAACCCTTGCTTGTAGTAGGAGAGCACTTTATGATAGAAAGAGCAGACATGACAATAGATACGAAGAAGCAGGGCAGAGTTTCTATATCACAGAGAAAAGTATGAATATAGCTAAAGGATTGTGTTGGCTAATTTTTGTTGTCACCATGATGGACTTTACCTTGAAAGCAAACCTTATGCGTTGTGTGAGGCCTTGTGTATATTAGGTTAACTGAGGTAGGACAACCTACATAAATGTGGATGGCTACCACTCCATGGGCTAGGGTACTAGATGAAAGGGAAAGGACACGTAGAGAGGAGCAATAGTGTTCCCCGTCTTCCTGCTTCCTGCCTCTGGCTGCAGCATGGACGTCTGACTTTAGTTCCCAAGGCTCCAATTTCCCATTGTGACAGAGTGCCATAGACCTGTGAGTCATCACAATCCCTCCTTCCCTTCAGTTGCTTCTTCTCAGTTACTTTGTCACAGCAACAAAGAAAATAACTAGTAGAGATGTTAAGTAAGACACACTCACCTCTATGTATAACATTAGTCATGGTAATGTAGTGTCTGTTCTACAAAACATATTCTATGCACTAGAGGTTAAATATCAACAGGTGTAACTGAAACTTGTGTTAAATTGATTTTATCAATTTTCCTTAAAATAGCATGCTTCTCTATTTAGACTAATATACACAGACATTTTTTAAAGAATGAAAATAGAGGAGAGTGCATCAGTTAGGTAGTTCGACAAGAAATTTCTGAATGTATTCATGACAGAATGTGTTAATCAAACAAGCATCCACGCCACTAGACATGACTTTTTGCTAAAGAGATACAAACAATGTGTTTATTTACTTAGCTACGTGCTCACTTCCTGGGGATCTAAATTCCTGGGTGAGATGCGAACTGGCAAAGGTTCCAACCTGTGATGTTTCTCTGAGATAGATAGTTATCACCATTTACCTGCAGTGTCGTTCTTAACTTAAAACTATTATTTACGTCGTTATAGTGTTTATTTCTAGGTCCTTGTGATGTGTATTTAATTAGAAATATATAGAACATATACTCTGAGGATTTATTAGCAAAAGACATGCAGCAGTGTACAATTGGACTCTTATTCTCAAGGAGCTAATAGTTTTATAACAAGAGATATGTGTATTTGTTTTATAAATTTTAACCTGAGTTTTCATTTTAGACAAATGTAGACCTGATATGAGATCGTTAAGTCCTTCTCCACCTACAACCAATATATACAGATAAAACGTTAAGCAGTAGCTACAGAGATAATCTGTAGCGGGTATCACAGGTATCCTTTGAAATTTAAGCACTGTCAAAAACCAAGAAATGGATGACCCACTTTGGTTAGGTTATTTAAATGCTGGGAATGTCCTGCCTACAAAATAAAATTTCAATATTAACACAACACTGCAATGAAAAAGACATTTATTTTTAAAGATTTATTTATTTATATGTGCATTGATGTGTTACTTGCATATATGTCTTTGCAAGAATGTCAAATTCTTTGGAACTGGAGCTACAGATAGCTGTGAGTTGCCATGTGGGTGCTAAGACCTGAGCCCTAGTCCTCTGTAAGAGCATCCAGTAATTCCCACTGCTCCTAACTGCTGAGCCATTTCTACAGCCCCATGAATATATGTATGTATGTATGTATATATGTATGTATGTATGTATGTATGTATGTATGTATGTATGTATATATGTGTAAGTATGCACTTAAGGGGTGTGTGGGGCAAGCAGATAAGTGTACTGTGGCTGATAGCTCCTGTTATTAATATAATACAGAGAATTAACTAGAAGGCTAAATATTTAGAAACAGTTGTACAAATCCCACTCTATTATTTGTTGTTTGAGGAAACTTTTTGCTGTCTGCTTAGTGTTCTGGTGTTGCAATTATATCTTGCTTTGTTGACATTTTCACCCACAAATCTTTACTCCAGCAAGTATTCTAAAATTAATACCATTGAGGTTTCTGTTTTATTGAGCTCCGCTATCTGAAATAGTCATTTACATGTTCAACTCCTGAGTTCCTCCTGAACAGCCGCACAATGATTCTGGTTTCTTTTATTAAATCCCCGAATCTCATAGGCAGAGATAAGTAAGTCCTCCTTGATAAAAACAAATGCTGATTGAAAATGTGTTATTAGATACCACAGCAGCACCATGGTTTGTAACTGAAATATGAAATTAATTCACTGTATCTTTTTCAATTTAGGCATATATCAAAGGGCATTTGTATCAGGTTCAGACACTGAACAAAGACAGAAGCAATAGTTCAGGCTAGTTGTGGTTCTCGCTTGTAATATGACAGCAGGGAAACTGACTGATTCTAAGTTGGAGGCAAGACCAGACCACAGAGCAAGACCCTGTCTAGAAAAGTCTAAGAGAAGCAAAAGAAATGGCCATCTTTCTATAAGTCATCATCACTGTCTCAGAAGACATATGCAATAAGATTACTACATTAGCAGCTTAACCAAATAGAAATATACATTTTTAGTCTTGCAAACAAAGGAACACTTAGCAAAAGCTTTGAAAACAGAAAGGAGAGTGGCATTCGATGATATGCAAGTGCTCTCTTTGCTTTTATCTCAGCTCATGTTGTAGCATAAGTATTTATTGTAATCTATTTCATCGTCCATCCTCAACTTTGTGACTATGAACATCCTTATATCCTTGGAGAAAGTATTTCTTGGATAGTTCAGTAGTACTCAGTTATATAAATGCTCCCTTAAAACAACAATTGACCTTTGTTTTGTTACAATGTTTCCATAATATAAGCTATCTCCCAAGTGATTGGCAATAAAGGCATGCTGTCATCTTTCTATCGGAGTTACAATTGTTCCAGCAAGTTAATGATTTTACCAATAGGTAGACACAGGTGAATGGGAACTATAGAAACAAAACTGAAGAAAAATAGGAGCAGAGGTATTTCATTTGGTCTTTGGAACTCATGTTTTCCCTCTCTTGGTTGAGCCATGGGTTATATCTTCAACGATCTCTCTAGAGGTTCCCCTATATTATGTACTTTTATCTAAACTTCATTCATTGCTTCTTCAACCCTTCTCTCTCCCTCCTATACAATGCTCTAAAGTTGTGAATTACTTATTTGTATTATTTCTTTATAACTGAGGTATCCAGCATATATTTTAAGTTAAAATTTTTATAATTTCCATCATTATACAAGTTTCTTACCTAGTTTTGTTTGGAAAAGTCGTCACAGAATCGATTTTTCCATATATTTAGTTGTATGTTGCTGGAGTCTATCAGGCTTTTCTGGAATTTTTGTATTGTGTACTTTAATAAACCCTTGTTAAAAGAAAAGTTAAATGAAATCACTCATGGAGTATTTTCAACAGGACTCCATGGAGAAAAGAAAGCTCGCCCACCCCTTTAGACAATAATCCATGAAAAATACTAAGAAGCAAATCCACTTGCCTCATTCCCCAGGCCACGCTGTTAATCTACTGTCCACACAAATGCGCTCAGATCTCTTTTCCCCGTAGTAAAATCGCAGTGCGTGCCAAAAGCCAGAGTACAAACACAAGTAAGTGCCAGGACAGTGAATAGTAATGCGGTCCATCAATTTGTTTTGGTAATTGGCACATCCCATGCTGTAGATTCCTGGCTCCTCTCAAATTCAGCTGCTTTCGCGTCTTGCTTTTCCTCTCATGCTGTCTGTTGCTTGTTCTCCTTCCAGCCTGGCTGCAGACTACTTAAGGAAAGGCACACATCCTTTTTTCTTTGTCTATTTTTCTCATAGCTCGCAAGGGCCCACCTGATTGCAGGTTATTGATATCATTTCCTAAATGTTTCATCGAACTTTGGGATATCACTAACTCTCGTAAAGCTTGGGGGGAAGGTTGAGAATTGTGTTTCACCAGTAAATTCGAAATTGACAAATCACACTGAACAAACCCTTTTAGCAATCGCTGCTGCTTAATGTGTTTCTTGGTGAGCCCTTTGGATAGGAAAAATACCTGATTATGAAGTGTATGTTAAATAACGCATTCCATGGTGATATTCTAGAATGTACTGCTTCCTTCACCGGTTCTAGTCAATGTGTCTATTTTATATAGGAAGACAATGGTTTTAATTGTATAATCACAACCTGAAAGATCCACATATTCTCAGCTGCCGTAATTAAGTAGTTTTATTATGTGATTTTTGAAACCTCAGGAGACAATTTCTTTTAGAGTTTATTACTCAGTATGTATCTATTTTGATCAGTCTAATCCCTCTAAGGTTGAGTATTTCACAGACTTGTAGAGGAGTTTTATTCCTCCCCTCTGTTGACAATATTTGTTTTGTTTTGTTTTGTTTCTTTTATTGTAGACAAATGATTCCTTCTGATGTTGTTGTTGGCTCGAGTAACATTTCTCCCTGGTAGGAAGGCTTTGTTTCTTTCAGTTCCTTTGGTAAAAGAAAAGAATGTTTGTCCTTGGTGGCTGTGTGTTTTCATCAAGCCGAGGATGTCAGCTGGGGAAGATAATTAATTCAGCAATTATGACTTTGGTAGGTGAATTAATTTTTGAAAAAAAAACAAAAGCTATGGACATGTGGCATCTTTCTTTCCAGATGTGAACTACTGCCTTTCTGCAGCCATTCCAAGGCTCCAGGGACATAACTATACTTGTTTACATTTATGGCTTTTACTCTGTCTGTCTGTCTGTCTATCCCATATGTAGATCTGTCTGCCAATAGAGAGAATAATTGTGTGTATCAGACACCATGTTGGTGTTTCCCACCATTTTCAATTTCAAGCAGCCCCTGAAATTCCAGTCACATTTATTTAGACTTGAGCTACGTTTATTTGAATGTGGAAAATACCAGGAGGGGTACTCCTCGGCTTGATGACTTACCATCTTACCAGGTGCCTCAGTGCACTTTGTCCCTTGTAATACATTTTGTTAAGGTTTTGAAAAGGCACATTATTTGAGAGGATTAAAATCTATGTAGCGGTTGGAAAGACGGACCAATATTTAACGGGCTGATTACCCTTGAATAGATTGATTCCGTTCCCATTATCCATGTAGCAACTCTTAACTGCTTGTAACTATAGTTCCAGGCACTGTTACCCTCTTCTGATATCCACGAAGCTCTACATGCTTGTGGTTCATGTATATACATACATACATACATACATACATACATACATACATACATACATACATATTTGCATACATAAACTAATATTAAAATGAAACCAATTTATCATATCCCAGAGAAAGATTCATGTGTTTCATTGATAATTAATAGAACATATGATTAGCTTGGTTCAAATACTTCGAGAAGAGCCTCACGGTCTCTTGACCCACATAGAACAAAACAGACACACTCCTTTAGAGCTATATTGAATTCCATAGAAATTCCCCAGAAACCTTACACTAAAACTCCCTTGTAGGCATTACATTTGTAATTTCATGTCTTTGTAGTAGTGGTTCCTTGCAATAAACTGTGATAACCACCTTTTTGCCTGACATAACATATTTCACATGATTTTCTGAGACTTCCTTAAGATAGAAATAATAAAACCAGAAATGTTCCCAATACATTGTTTGTTAAATTTATTGTACCATGATGGTTTGGAATTCACAAGTGAATAAATTTTTGTGTTAAAAAGATACAGTTATAGCTTTTAGTCCAGGTATAAGGGCTACGCCAAGGGAAAGGCTACAATATATTTAAGACATTGTTTAAAAAAAAATCTTTCTGTTTCAGATTCCTCTAGTACCATTCAGACTTTGAACACGTTGTTTTTAAGGGCAACAACCTAAATGTCCTTATCCATTACTTTGAGTGGTTCTATAAACCTGACAGTAAACTTCAACTTCCTACCTGGTCTATAGGAAGGGGTTCCAAATATGAATCCTCAGCTTAAATAAATAATAATCAGTATTTATACAAGTCTAGTACCCATAAACACCTTATCTATTCGTGAAAGTGCACTCACAGGCATTTAATTTTGTTTTGTCTCATCACTATTTTTAAAAGATTATTTTGACAATATTAAGAAAAAGAGTATCTTCCCGAAACAAACTCGAGTATGATACTCACTCATATGTTGCATGATTAATGATTATATCCTTGGGTGATCATTGGCCTTTCTTGTTCTTTAATTTGGGGGTGGAACCCCTTCGCTTGATGAACTAGAGGCAGGAAATTTTGAGAAATATGGGGTATTATTCCCATGGGCTACAAATTATATTGATTTAAGGTCAATAGTGGAATTCTTTGCTTGCTTGTAATCTAAACTCTTTCTGTAAATTAAGGAATAATAAGTGAAAAGTTTAGCCTAAAATATAAACAAGCTGTTCTTTATACTAACTCAGAAGTTTAGCCAGGCATGGTGATGCATACCTTTAATCCTAGCACAGAGGCAGGTGGATCTGGGAGTTTGAGGCCTGGTTTACAAAGTGATCTCCAGGACAGCTAGGTCGGCACAGAGGAACCTGTCTCATAACAAAGCAAAACAAATTTACAGAAGTTTAAAAAGCATTTTTCTGAGCGTGTTGCGGCTGTAGCTATAGAGGTCTCAAAGTCACCATCCTTAGTGGCATTCTCTATGACTGACATGTGGTCTCCTTAACTCAGGTATGATCCCTAGATGACCCTGTTGGCTTTGAATTTGTGCTTTATTTTTCTTCACCTTTGCAACTTGCCAAGCTCTTGTTTAAAACTGTAAGAACATCGAATAGAGAAGACTTGATCATCCTGAGAGATATGGAGTAGGGTCACGGCGCTTTGCTATTCGCTCATCAGTGATTACTACATCCAAAGGTGGGAGAGAGAATTTTTACCAGTGTGGCCCTAGGAAGATAGTTACTTCCAGCATCAGACAAGTATGACAGAACCTTTGTTGGACACAAAGTCCTAAGGTGGGGTTGAGGAAATACTCACCAGGCAAGTGAATATTTAAGGATGTTTTGTAATTTCCCAAAGGAAAATAGTAACTCGTGTGGAACTTAAATAGTTATAGTTGAGAAGCAAACACATTATTATTCAAAGCACCCATTAAAAAGTGCCTTTGCATAATGGAACATTTGATGCTAGTGGTGTAGCCAACACTTTTGAGAGAAAAATGGGCCTGATTCCTAATCTTACTTCATTAATGCTTTTTAAGCAAAAACACAAATTGTATTAGTTTTACCAAGAGAGATGGCTGAAATATGGTGTCTCTGACTTACAAAAGGAACAATATGACTCTGACACATTTCTGTATTTTAAAAATAAGGCTAATTCTTCATCCTATTTTTTGGAGCTATAAGGCATTTTTCACTTGTGATTGTAAATGTTAACTATCAACTGGCAGAGAGCTTTCAAAAAGAAATAAACATAAATGCTGTTCATTCCCAGCCCCCTGTACTTTGAAAAATTGCTTAGGAAGTAAAGACTTACAACAGATCATGGTAAAATCGTCGAAGTTTCATTAGTAAACAGGAAAAAATGAAACATAAAAGCATTAATACTTCTAGACTTTAGGAAATCATGATTGCTGTTTTTTATCTTCATTTTTCATTTTTTGCGACTGATTGTTTTAGCTAATGCCAAGGTTGGCATATCTGAGTATTTTCATGTATGTGTATATGGAATGTTCAAATCATCTGAATAATTTGTGGACTTTTGTAGGTGACCTTAAATTTCTCTCAAAAGCCCATCTTAAAGATTATGTTTGAATTGAAAAAAAAAGTCAAAAAGTAATAGTCATATTTCAAGTTTGGTGTCTTCTCCATTTGTTCTTTATGTAAAGTAGGCTTGGTTCCATGTAAGCTCAGCAGGCCACTGTGGAGGAGGTAGGAGAGATACCTCAGCAGTCAACAGTCTGGCTGCTTCTGCATAGATTCCTGGTTTAGTTCCCAGCTCTCTCTCAGAGACTCCTAATCATCTGTAACTCGCATTCCCTGAGATATAATGTCCTTTCTGCCCTTCCTTATCACTAGCACATAAACATCTATGGTACACATTCATGTACATATACATGCATATGTACAAACATGCATATACAACCAAACACACATGCAGGCATACACAAATGCATATGTATAACATATACATACACACATACACACACACATGCACACATATATGCATGCATGAAGGCAAACACTTGCATGCATAAAATTCAAATTTAACAAATCTTTTAAAATGCACTGTGGAATCAAGGATGACCTGGAACTTCTGTTCTCTTGCTTAAGCATCCTCAGTGCTGAGATTATAGGCATATAACATCGTGCCAGTCAGAAACCCCATGACTGTGACCTCTACTAGTTTTACACATCTGCATAATCATTCCAGTCACAACACAGAGTTTTTTCATCATCATAGTAAGTACCTCAGTGTTTCCTATAGTTCAGTTCCCTTGCCCAACAGACACCTTCCAAACCAGGACCCAGCTGTCAAGTATCTTTCGGTCACATCTCTTCTTGCCTATCTTATACATAGATTCAATATGTATGTTTTGACAGCTAATATTTGAGTATATCCCTGTTACTTGACATTGTGTATTAGGCATCCATACATATGTTGCAGTTTGTCCATAGGATTTTCTTTCCCCTGGAGACACACATGATGCAAGGTATCACCATGACAATGGCAACTCCTAGTTAAAAAACAAAAACAAAAACAAAAAAGCAACAACAACAATAAAAAACCATTTAGTTTGGGCTGGCTTAGGGTTTTAAAGATTTAGTCCACTATCATGGCAAAATGCAAGCAGACATGGTGCTGAAGGATCTGGAAGTTCTTCATCAGGATCAGCAGATGCAGGAAGAGAGTAAGACACTCGTCATGGCTTGAGCATTTAAAACCTCAAACACTTCCCCCAACCAAGTTAAACCTATTCCATCAAGCCTATGCCTCCTAACAGTGCCACTCACTGGTGACCAAGCAGTCAAAACCATAAGCTTATGGGGATTGTTACTATTCAAAACACCATGCCCATGGAAGACTCAGCTATGAGCATTTGTTTTAGAAGTCTCTGTAGATATAATTGCATAATTTTACAGTGGAAGAATTTAAAACCCTAAGGGTAGATTAGCTGGGACAATTGTTCTGATGCATTTTTAATTGTAGCAAGAACTATCAGGCCATTTTCAAAGTGGATACACTCTTTACAACGACTAGGGAAGTATAACTCGACTCATTGGCCCACAAACAAATATACAGTACCCACCAAGATTCGTGACATAAAGTTTTCTGATTTTTATTATTGAGATATGAATACTGTCACTGATACTGCTCTGATGGCTAATCATTTTGAAGCACTGTTGCAAGAATATTTGGCTTAGAGATACATGTTTTTGTGGTGGATTTGAATCTTTTACCATTGTTTTAATTTTAATCTGTTATATTTTACTGTTAATATATGCAAATTTTTAAAAATCATAGGTAAGATGGTGAGAATGGACTCTTAAAAAATCCATCTTTCCTATTTTGTGTTAGTTTCCTCTATCTCACTTTGGGTGGCTTTCAGTAATTGATGGCTTTTACCTTAAGAGACATTTCATTTATTGTTTTTCTATCCTTTGCATTTTCAGTCCCTATTTTAGAAACCACGGATTACTTGCATGTGCAGGAAAAATAATGTATTCTTCTAAAGGCTGAAATATAGTAGATTCCACATTTTGATGATTTTTTTGTGAATAAGGTAAGACAAAGATTGAGGCAGATTTCAGTACATATACTTATTTCTTCCAATATGTCTTTTATAAAAGGTCATCCCTTACTCTGTTGTTTTGTCAAGAATTAATGTATAGCAGAGAGATGGATGAATTTCTAGACATTGACCTGTTTCCTTGATTGCCGTGGTTCTAGCTTGGTATGCCATTATTGTACCTTTTTGGTAATTTCTTAGTCAATTTTTAGTAACACTGGTTCATCTACATTACTTGGACTTTGGTATCAATACTTAATTTTGTTATCTTTTAAAAAGGTTACAGAGAGTCATAGAGATAGTTCATCAGGTAGAGGCCTTTGCTGCCAAAGCTGACCACCTGAGTTTTATCTCAAGGACTCCATGGTGGAAGAAGAGAACGGACTTCTCAAAGATGGTCTCTGATCTCCATCAACACAGCATGGTAAACATGTGCTCTCACACACAAAGAAAATGAATAAATTGAAGAGTTATCTCATTGAGGATATAGCCATTGGAAGTTATTTGAAATTATATTAAATGTAAAGATCAATGTGCAAATTGACAATGCTATTTATCTTTTAATTTAAATTATTTTGTTTATTTACATTCCAGTTATTGCTTCCCCAGTCCCTCTCCACAATTCCTCATCCCATTCCTCCTCCCTCTCACCTCCAAGAGGGTGCCCCCCACCATTCCTCCCCTTTCCCTGGGGCCGCAAGACTCTGAAGGATTAAGCACATCTTCTCCCAGACCAGGTAGACCTCTGCTACATATGTGCCAGAGGCCTTAGACCAGCCTGTATATGCATCAGAATAATTGTCCCAGCTAATCTACCCTTAGGGTTTTAAATTCTTCCACTGTAAAATTATGCAATTATATCTACAGAGACTTCAAAAATAAATGCTCATAGCTGAGTCTTCCGTGGGCATGGTGTTTTGAATAGTAACAACCCCCATAAACTTAAGGTTTTGACTGCTTGGTCACCAGGGAGTGGCACTCAATGCCATAGGCAAACCTATCTGTAGACATGTGCCTCCACACAGATCTGTCTTTGTAGGTCAGAAGCTGAAATATCTGTCTTTCATAAATGGAAAGGTTCTGTCTAATTCACATTAGCAGGACATTCACAAGCTAACTCACTTTAGCTTTGGAATGCTCTCTCCTGGATACGGATTGTCAAAAAGGACTTTGTGATCCCCCACTATGGCTTACTCATAATTTTTCCCATTTGAAATTATGCGTATCCATGGGTATGTCAATGTGAGTGAGTGCAACCTGGGTGCCTGCACATGCAGAAGCCAAAAGATGGAACCAGGTCTTCTAGAGTTGGCCTTTCAGGTGGTTGCGGGCCACCAAATGTCGGTGCCAGAACCAAATTTGCGTCCTTTGGAGGAGTAGCGAGGATTCTTCATCACTGAAACACTTCACCTGCCACAGGGGCTAGACAATACTTTAGACATTGATTTTTGAAAGAAAAGTCAGTGGTATTTTTTTCTGAATTTAGAAGAAAAATGTGTTCATACATTATTTTTACTTTTCTTTTTTATAAATTTCTCCAGACAGGAACCATCAAAATATAAAAATATTGGGGGTAACTGTTTCGTTACAAAGGATACATTAAAAGGCTGCCAGACATGGGGATGAATGAAATATGTCTTGATAGGTGAATAGATATAGCAGTTAATTTGCTTATGGCGATGGTCAAATGAGTGCCAGAGAAACAACTTCAAAGGAGGGTATACTAAGGCTCAGATCTTCAAGGATACCAGGGTAGCATAACAGAAAAAGCATGGCAGGGTCAGCTCCTCTGTGGTAGCAAGAACACATCTATCTGTTAAGCAGGAAGTAGATCCAGACTGTAGCCCTCCAGGCTTGCTTCCCAGAGATACAATCCTCCAGCTGAACGCCATGATCAAAACAGATCCCCCACCTTCCCAACATAGTACCACAGGCTGGGGGTCAAGTCCATAAACACCTGAAACAGTTGGGGCCTTTTTACACTCAAACGACAGTAGGTTGTGAAGCAAAGAAATGGTATTTCCATTATCAACGCGGGAAATGCAGTTTTCTGTCAGGAGACTTGGAATGTGGGTGGAAAGCAGAAATTAAGATCAAGATTACCAAATTCGGAGGCTGAGAGATGGCTCAGTAGTTAAGAACCAGTACTGCTCTTGCAGGAGACCCAAGTTCAGTTCCAACATTCTCATCAGCTGGCTTACAACTATCTCCGATTCTAGCCCCACAGATCCGGCACCCTCGTCTGAATTACAAGAGCAGTTGCATTTATAATTGCAAATGCCCACGCACAGACAGAAACACATAAGTAATTAAAAATAAAGGTAAATAAAGATTACCAAACTCACTGACAATCATTTTAAAGAGTTCAAATTTCACTCCTTGACCACAATTCCAGCCAGCATCGCTTTTTAAAGGACTGATAATGAGAGCTATGGCTATGGTTTTAGAGGTAACCTTGACAGGCAGGGGCCTAAATAACTAATAAATAAACTCCATGCATGACTTCCAATCACGTGGCTATAGAGAAAAGATGTCATTTATGGTGTCTGCCGTGTGGGTATACAAGTCTACATTCAAAAGACATTTCAAACGGAATTGGAAATCCCTGCATAGCTTTCTCTCCTTCTCAAAGTTTACGATGCATTCTTAGAAAATTGAAATATCTCAGAAGACTTACAGTCAATATATTGTTCCCATGTTCTTTCCCTTTATTGTTTCCTAAGCTTATTTAACCGCAGCTCTCTGTGAGGACTTTAATAAACACCGAGGCTCCAGTGAAATCGCTGTTCTAGCCAGCACAGTAATAGAGTGAACGCTGAGAAGAGTAACATGAACCTGACATATGTTGAACTTGCTTGACATGTGTCATGTTTATTATCCCTCACAATAGCCCTAGTCACAGAGAAAGCACACACACTGTGCTCTCACATGAATTCTGTAAGCGAAACGGAGCCCCAAGTGATAACATATTGCAGCGTTAACAAGGAATGGGATTGCAGTTTGAGTCCCAGAAACCAAGCCGTACTTTTCTCCAGATACTTTGCGGTACCTCACTCTTTCCTTCTGTTTTTATTCTTCTTAAACAAAAGTGAATAAAGGATTCGAAACATCTCTGGTTATTTGTGTTATGTATTAAAAGTAGAAAATCTAGAATATTTTCTGTTCATGGATTTGTCATATATTTTCATTACTTAAACAAAAAAGGATACTTCTTCGATTCAGTTTTGGTTTTTGTTTTTTTAAGATAAACTTTGAATTTTTTTTGTTAAAACTACTATTTTGTCGAATTGTTGAGTGAAACCTATCTTTATGGCAGACATCCTTTATTCACTCTCATTTTTGAGAATTCCAATAATTAATGTTTACTCTTATGCAAACTCATAGATAAATTTTAGTGGTGAGGAGCTTATTGAAATAACTATATGACTGTTGATTTTCAATGTTTTTAACATCTCTACATGTTTCCCATAAAATAAGTCAACGTAGGTGTAAAAGTATTCATCAATAGCATAATTGATAGATTATTTTCTTCTTTGAATATTTATCGTAGAGAACCCCAAGTGACAGAAGATTCTAAATCCAACATAATGATCCCAAGGAAACAAAAAGAGTAATTAAATTGAATTGAACTTCAAACTACTGTGTTCCCATCTGTAGTTCAATTGTAAACTACCAGGAAATGCCTTGCTAATAATCACGGAAAGTTACTTAGTGCCCATCACAGCAACGTTAATGAGACTGCTACATCATTATCATTTCTATAAGTAGCAGACAGCTGACAGGCATCAAATTCAAGAGCAGTGACTTATGCAGACTTGGGAATGAGTAAGGGGAACCAAGTTCAGGGTCTTCTATTTGGTAAAGACTCCAGGGTCTGGAGTCCTTTGTATGAAATTTAAGTTGATAAAGTGCTGAGGCTCTGAATGAAGGCTTAGTGTGCATGCTCGCACCCCTGTGCGTGCTCTCTTGCGCTCTCTCTCTCTCTCTCTCTCTCTCTCTCTCTCTCTCTCTCTCTCTCTCGGACTGGACTCTCATGTCCTCCCATGTCTTGTACAGAACTCTTCCATCATTTGCCTTGCCCCAGGGGATTTCTGTTAGAATGGGTGAAGCCACTTGCAATTCAAGTATTCCCTATCAACTTGAAGTTATTTGTGGGCATGCGCCGGACATTGCAGAATTCATGCTAATAGTATTCCTTCTATGCACTAGTTATGACATTCTTCTCGGTGTTGCTCATCCTCTCTTCTTACACATGTAAGCACACACATGTACAAATGATATAAATAAAATGCAGTAATTACCAAAGACGAGGATTTCTTTCACAGACTGGAAATTAGAATGCTTGTTTTCCTGGATGGGACCCAAAGACCTAACTAAAATAACAATGCAACTCAGTCAATAATCTTAGTTTATTCTAAGGATTTAATTCTCTGATGAAAGTTCCAAGCCCCGATTCTGCCTGTAACTGAGTTCTCAGGTTCTAAATAATCAAGATTTAAAAAGAATTTGTCCTTCACCTCTATGCAGTCAAAGATATATACAAATTATTATCATCATGTTATTTAGTAGTTCAACTTTTCTTCTTTTCATTTTAAATGCAGGAATTTTAAACATTATTGAATAGTTTTTTTTTCTTATTTTCGGAGCTGGGGACCAAACCCAGGGCCTTGTGCTTGCTAAGCAAGCGTATTGAATAGTTTTTAAATGTTGAAGTCTGCATTTGGTTGGTTTAAATCATTCCAGTGACGTCAAGAACTGGGAGGACAGTTCACTTTCTTGTTTTCTACAGAACAAGGTGAAAATCTGTCTGCTGTGATTTTCAGCATTTCATTTGTTTAGCCCCAAACACAAGGCATTGTATTTACCTGATATGTGGACAGTAGGTTTGTGGTTTGTATCTTGAAATGTTCATCGGGCTGATCTTCTGAATGGTATCATTGAAAATTTAGAGACAGTAGTTTCGTTTATCGTACCTTCTTCATGATTTAAGCTTTTATTCACTTTACATCCTGATCACAGCTCCCTCCCCCTCTCCTTCCAGTCCCTCCTTTACAAATCCCTCCCAACATTGTCCCCTCCCATTTTCCTCAGAGAACAGGGACACCCTCACCCCCCTTGGCTGCCATACCATTCTGGAACATATGGTCCCAGCAAGACCAGACACATCCTCTTCCACTGAAGCCCAACCAGGCAATCCAGGTAGGGAGAAAGGGACCCAGTGCCAAGAAAAAGAGACTGAGACAGTTCCCACTCCACTTGTTAGGGGTCCCACAGGAAGACCAAGCTACACATTTGTTACAAATGTGTAGGGGGCCTAGGTCCAAATCCTGCATGCTTCCTGCTTGGTAGGCCAGTCTCTGTGAGCTCTTATGGGACCAGGTTAACTCTGTGTGTCTTCTTCTGGGGTCCTTAATCACTCTGGCTTGCTCAATTCCACCTTGTACTCTTCCAAAAGACTCCCTAAGCTCAGCCTGATATTTGACTGTAGATCTGCCTCCAGCCACCGCTGGATGAAGCCTCTCAGAAGACAGTCATGCTAGGTTCCTCTCTTTTAGCACAGCAGAGTATCATTAATAACGTCATGGGCTGGCTCTCTCACACGTGCTGAGTTTCAAGTTGGGGCAGTCATTGGATGGCTGTTCCCCCTCTCTCTGCTCCTTCTTTATCCCTGAACATTTTGGAGGCAAGACAAAATTTGGGTTGAAGATATTGTTGGTGGATTGATGTCCCTCTGAGAGTCTTGCCTGGCCACAGGAGATGGCATCTTCAGTCTCTATATAGCCCTCTGGTAGGAATCTTGGCTAGGATAACCTTAACAGACTCCCAGTATCTTCCCTTTCACAGGCCTCAAGCTAATCTTAAATGCCCCCACCCCTGATTTCCATTCTCACTCCTATGTTCTTACCCCCCTCTCCGTATCAATATCTGCGTTCCCCTCCTTACCTCCTCTCCTACCCAGTTCCCTCTCACTATCCACCTCCAATGACTCTTTAGGTTCCCACATTTAATAACTACCATGTTAGCTCATAAAATAGTATTTTATTTTCTTTTTATAGTAAATTCAATGTGTAAGACACAATTCTATTAGTTACACTGTGTCAGAAAAAAATATCATTTGCATATGAGACTAGTACTCACTAAATGGATTGAGAAGGAAAAATGGCCAAATACTTCTCAGATTCAAGAAAATGTAGTATATTACAAGGGATTTTTATGCATGTTATGTGGGAAGAGAATTTATTTATTTTGGTTGAATAGTATTTCAATAGATACATCCCAATTGTTAGTTTTAGAAAGCAAGAATCACAAAACTGAGTAACAAAACTAAAGAGGTGATTAGTGATATCAACCTAAATGGTGTGTATCTTCCATAAAACTTGTTAGCTATGAATCTCCTGCTAGAAAGACAGCAAATGTTTAATAGTAAAATATATATGTATATGCATATATATACATACATAATTTTCCATATTATTGTTTAAGTGGCAGCACAATAACTTGCAAGATTAAGAATATTTATCTTTTCTAGCCTTCAAATCTTGTTTTTGTTGTTGTTGTAACTTGTTATTTTACCATTACTAGACAGAGGGTCATGATATATGGCATGTTCGAGGCAATGAATGCCCACTATAAAGTCACACTATCTCACTCGCTCAGGGTTTGATAATTGAGGATGTACCTTATCTAGGATATAACCAGAAGTTTGGCAAAATAGAAAAGTATCTATCATCAAAATAATACATATTTCCCAATTCAGGTAGTGTTTGCTTGGTTGATAAAAGCAGGGTAAGATAATGGAGGATTTTTTTCAAACATCTTTGCATTACATCTTCTGCAACAGACATATTAAGCTTTTAAATAGTTCTGTTGAAAGAAATCTAGTTCTCTGGAAAAGTATAAAGCATGTGTAAAGAAGAGAAAAACTTTCCCTCTTGGGTGGCTTTGTATTTGCTTCTTTAGACTCTTCCGGTTTCACAGACACACAGACACACAGACACATACACATACACACACAGACACACACACACACACACACACAGAGAGACAGAGATACAGAGACAGAGAGAGAGAGAGAGAGAGAGAGAGAGAGAGAGAGAGAGAGAGAGAGAGAACTAGCTGATTAAAATAACTGCATAACTTCGAAGGGGAAAGTTTCTTCTTCATAATTCACAGGCAGAATAATTGCCCAGGTGTCCTTCCCAGGTGTAGGTACTTGGATTTACTACTTTTGTCCTCATCATGCTCTGTTGCCTTCCTATCGACTTCTCTTCATGCAAGAAGGAAAAAAGCTGAAAGAGGAGAGAATGTGGAAGACAGATAAGATCAAATGGTTTTTTTTATTATTACTGATTTATGCCAAAGTTGCATGGAGTTTTATTTATCCCAGAATTTAGTACACAAGTAGCAGTAGAGAAAGATCTTTTAAATCTTCAACAAGGTAACAACCTAACTACATTATATGTTTAAACCCAACACATAAGATTTTAGGACACAAGTCCCATTTTTTTCCAAAAATGAATATAAATTGTGACCCTGTCCTTTTCTTCATCACCCTTCCCCCGCCCCATGCCTGTAGCTTTCCTACGTTTCACACTCTTGACCAGTTAGTTCACTTTCATGAGTGCCAGCGGGGATTGAAGCTCCCGTCGTCATATGGGGTAGGAAGAACAGGAGGTAAATGCTCTGGGAAAATTTCTAAAACCCACTTAGCACCTGATCCACTCAAGTCAAATTGGCTATTGGAGTTCTCAGCCACAGGACAGGCTTAATTCAGTGGCCACACATCTTCACAAATTACTGGCATGCACCCTCAGACAGGAGGCTGCAGCAGTTAAAAAAAGATACCTCTTCACCTACCGATTTCCTATATTTTTATTTTATTCTTAACTCCTCTTTGCAGACAATTAGTGTCCCTCCCCCCCCTTCTTTTTAAATTAGCCCATTCTAGGCTGATAAATGAGTGGGTTACAGCCCTTGAAGGAAGCACTCGCTGAATGCTAAAAGGATGCTCACAACATGAAACATGAAACACACAACATATTTTCCTCTCTGTGGCAAAGCACAACATACACACCTGTTTCCAAATGAATTAATTTAAGTGAGACATGCCTCGCATATTACTTAAGGCCTATTTAAAGACCCCATGGGTGTTTAAAACGTTCTTTCTGGGCAAGTTTTTCTCATTCACAAAATGTAATTAACCTTTTTATTTGGGTCTTGTTGCTTTGGACTTCTGAGTTCTCTGGTGTGAATTACAATTCATAAAAAGATTTTTGGTGAAACAAATAAAACTTGAAATTTAGATTTTAAAAGGACCCATTGTTACACCATCTGTTAGATCTAAGACTAGTTATGTAATATGGTAGGCTTCGATCTTGCTTCCCTGACTGAGGTCCTCCTGGAACAAAAGGAGCCGGACACACTTTGCTTCTTCTACTCACTGTCTAGAATAGCAATGCTTCGCCACCACAATAAAAAAATTTTTTTTTCAGATTTTCCTATTTTACATAACTGTAACTTCCCTCTGCAACAAACTTTCCTGGTTGTATATGTTTGTTTGGAAAGTTTGTTTAATCGTGTCACACATTACATTGTTTAATTTGTATTATCACTGTGGACAGAGACTGAAGCGTCTCTTCTCTCTCTGACTCTGGGGCATGAATTGGAAGAGCCGTCTCATGCTTCTCTGTTAGAACAGTTTCTCCGTAGGCTGTGGAGGCTTGCTTCTGCTTCCTAACTCATCCACTGTTGTCAGGGACTTCTTTCTCTTCCCCTTCCTGTCAGGTTTTTCCTCCCTGCTTTGCTAATGTATTTTAGGCACTGCTGGATGACTAGCAGATGCTCCTTTATCTCTTTTAGGGGACAGCCTAGGAGGGTTGACATAGGTTTCCTTCCTACTCTCCAACTCATCAATCATTTCTGTCTTTTCTCATATTGTGAAGAGTTCTTGGAATGAAGACTTTATACCTTGAGTGGAATACTCAGTGCCTTAGCATTTCGGAATGGATATTCATATATATATATATATATATATGTGTATATATATATATATATATATATATATACATATATATATATATATATGTATACACACACACACACACACAGAGAGAGAGAGAGAGAAGATGTATTATAGAAAGTTGAAACCATCTTTACTAGTCCTCTTCCCTTTGAGCATGTGATTACAGAACAAGAGGATGCCTCAGCTGATGTGGGCAGCTCAATTTCAGGTTACTAGAATTATCCACTTTCAGGTTTCACACACACACACACACACACACACACACACACACACACACACAAGCCTATGAGTTTAGCATTAGAGTAAAATTAAGAAACGAGAGTTTGAGGTCTCGTTTCTTATCACAAAGCAACATGAGGATATCTTACTAGTATATTTATCTCTATATTCATCTGCCTTAAGTTTCTAACTGTAATAGGCTATATCCAAGATGTTATCATACATCACACATATCAAATCTATTATACAATTCTCTTCATTTTGCACAGAGTCAGAGGATAAACATTATTCCTTGAACAGTGTGTTCTCTTCTGCACCTGTTCAAGTGTAGACATAACCATTTCATAAAGCTTTGACTAACCCAGATTTACCAGGAAATAAATTTTGTCACATACTATTGTTTTTTCTCTGATTTTTATATTAAGAAATTTTAAGACATTGTCTTTAACTCACAGACAATAGGAAAACAAACTATATGCCAAATTGTGTTCGGAGACTAGTTTGCCAACCTCCGTTGCAGAGGGATTTCTTGGCAATAAACATGGCATTCTTATCTCCTGAGAGTATGAGAAGCTTGTAATTGACTTCACATTTTTAGTAAAAAGCTTATTGTTTAATGTACCAATTACTTTTAAAGAAAAAATATGGAACATTTGCATTTTTCATTTTAACTATTGTTCGCGCTATACTTTTTCAAAATTTAGATATGTCTAGGAATCACCCAGGCACTCCATTCTAACTTGTATTTTCTCTGTTAGCATTTTTAGAATGATGACAAAAATTCTGTATCTAAATATTGTTGGATAAACCAGTGCTTCTGGCCCCATGAAAATCTTTTCAATTGTGAAATTGCATACCATTCCAAAGAAAGTTCCCTTTGCCTGAGTCAGAGACAATTAACTTGTGTGGTGGTCTTTAAATGAATGAAATCCAATGGCTTCAAATAAAGTGCTTGGCCATTAGAAAAGCCAAAATGTGTGAAAAAAACATTGGTAATGCATGAAAATGATATAAATGGCCTTGCACAACTGCAAAGACGAACACTAAAAGCCTAGCATGCTGAACTTGCAATGCGATGACTATTCTGAATATGACCAAAAATATAACATTTATGCAGACCACCTTCATTCAAATAGTTTTCATCATTTTTGGTAAATTAATACTTACCTACTTAATGAGAAATTCAGTCAAAGTAGAAGAGCACGTACTCTACTAAGAAAAATTGATATGCCTCACGTAGGCTTACAAGTTGCGTTTTCTGTATGAACACATAAATATGCATGCGTGTGGCGTTTAAGATACGTTTGGTCTGAGATTTCTAATGTCAAGTTTCAATCTCATGCAAATGAAAGGGGCTGAATGTGTAAACCTGTCAAAATCATGATTTTAATGGAAATGTCAAGATACTTCTGAAAGCCAATATAATAATCCCTTTTATGCAGCACTAGGAAGGAGCCTATGATCCTAAAAGAAGTAACCTGTCACCCTGCACTGTATGTTTCAGACCAGTCCCATACTCAGTTGCATTATCTAAATAACCAAGCACTCCTTCAATTCTGGGGCTAAATGATGTCATGACATGCCTAGCCTCATATTTATACCTCATAAAATTAGAAAGGTTATTAAACAGAAATTGGCCTTTGGTATACTCTAAAAAAAAAATCGCTATTTTGCTATTTTCTCTGTTCTCTTCATTTTCCCTCCCTTCTCTTGTTCCCCTGTCTCATTTTCAACTCTTTGCGTTCTCTTCAACTTTTATCAATAACAGTTCGTGCCTGACATATGCATATACTATTTTTCTTAGCCAAACCCAAGGTTTGATTCAATGAAAAAAAATTTTTTTAGTCGTGTGTTTCCTAGTTACTCTTCAAAGCCATTGCCAGAGAAAAGAAATTATGTCCATTGAAATCTAAATTCAATGCCAAGTACATTTACCCTTGACCTTTTCTATGGAACCGGGTGTGTGGGATCTGAGGTGGCTCGGGATTCTGAAGTTGCCATTGTTTCGCCTAGCTGGTGTCATGCTACAGAAGGCTATTAGCTATGTTTACCTTTGTTGGTACATTCCGATCAAAGCATATTCAAGGAGCAGATGTTTGGAGATAGACAAAGGTTATGCATTTGGTATGCTGGACAATTGAAGATGGAAACACACTTGTCAGAATCATTTTCAGAGATAACAGCATTCCCTTTAGCTTTCTAAAATAGGTTTAAAAGAAACAGAAAAAAATTGCCTTATAAATACTTCACAGTAAAGGCTAAGACCTTCTTTATCCATGAATGGAAAGTATGTGTAAAATAAGCATGTAGAATCTATATTCCTTTTATCTTTCAGTGTTAATTTACCTTGTCCTGAGGATAAATTGTTCTGAAACATATTTAATATGATATCCAGACCTTCTGATGAGAAACAGGACTTTGTCTCCTCCTGCGCTTGTCTTGGTTTTCAGTATTCTCCACATTTTGCACCTAAGGTTCCCAGTCACAGTGGCTTTGCACATCAGAGACAACTTCACAATCAACTTTCCATTCTAGAAGTAAGTTTCTTACTTCCCTCCCAGCTTCCTGTTCTCTGTATCATGATGCCATGTATTTACACTCAGCAGCTACTTACTGAATGTCTACTACATGAGGAGAAAGCATAGTCTTTGTTCTCAGGGAACATGTATCCCTGTGGGTATACAGGCAAGGGGATAGGATAATAAAAATATGATGCGATATGCTATCTTTCAAATCTATGAATCAATCAATATATATTCATGAAATGAAAACTAGGGACTGTCATCAGCCTTTCTTAGACATAGATGTGGTTGTGGATATGAATACAGACACAATAGAGTTATGGTCTCCAAGGAATTGGGAACTAATAGGAGAAAAAAGAAACAATAAGGTAATGGAAAGGCTTCTTATTAGAAACTGTATGATAGCAGCTGAGTAATCTTATAAGAAACAGGAAGTCCATAGGAAATTAATCCATCTCTAGTAAGATTGGTAACAATTCTTTGTGCCCTATATTCTTGGTCACAAAATAATAAAAAGAAATCTTTATATGCGTTTCATTTTTTTGCACTGATCATAAGAACTCCTGGTCTTTCTTTGGCAGTCACTCAGCATTCCATTGGTCTTCCCTGGATAGAAAGACAGCATTAGTCTGGTTATGTTGTATCTCCATTAGCTTTCTATCACTATGGTAAAATACCATGACCAAATGCACATTGAGAAGCAAGCAGTTCATTGGACTTAATCACAGTCACTCGTGAAGAACAGAAATTGATTGAAATACACGGAAGGCAGAAAGAAAAAGACAGGCAGTGGAGGAAGGCTCTCCTCTGCCTTGTTCGCTATAGCTTGCTTAGCTTATACAACTGAGGACCACCCGTCCAATGGATGGCTCGGTCCACAGTGAGCTGGGAATTTCTACATCAATTATAAATCAAGAAAATGCTGAGATATGAGTATAAGGCAATTTGATGAAGGCATTTTCTTAGTTGAGGTTCCCTATTCTCAGTTGATTCTAGCAGTGCCATGTTGAAAACAAAACTAAGCAGCATAGCAGGAACAGTAGAAAATAGTTATATCCTCACTTTTGAATGCTGATGTTCCAGATTAAGCTGCCTCCAAACCAGCCCCGAACTCAGCCTTTCTTTCTGGTCATCTTTATACTGGGTGGGCACATGACCTTCCCTCTGTGTGTGTAGGAAAGAGAGATTGCTGAATAGCTCTTTGATTTTGATTTCTTCTTTTACGGGGACACCATTTCTTTACAGTACCCCATCACCATAATTTCACTTTACTATTACGACTTCCTTAGTGGCAACACCTACCTCCAATGCACCCACTCTATGGGTCCATTCCTCAACATAGGAGCAAAAGAAGGCAGAAGAGAACACACACCCAATTCATCAAAGTGATCAAAATGTCTAGTAATATTTTATATTGATGTTTACAGCCTCAATAAGTAAACATCCCAGAAAAAAAAACAAAAAGAAAAAATTATGAACTATAGATTTTTCTTCCTTTCCATAGTAGGTGCCTTGCCTATAATAAATATTTTTCTCAGATAGATACAATGCAGAGTAACAACAACATAATCAATGGAGAAATGGATATTTCTGAGGATATATTTGTACCTTCATACATATTTGTGTAAATTAAAATGCAATTAGAGAGAAAGAAGGCAGATAGGCAAAGTAGTCAAAAGAACTCATTATCATCATAGAAGAATAAATTTTGATTCTCAAGTTTATTATTCTTAAGGTCAAATACATATAGAATATTTTATTTAATATCATCCCTGGTGTCATATACCTACAAGTAACATTGTATGAACTGAGCAGGTTTTATTTATATATTTAGGGATATATTAATACATGGTGTGTGTGTGTGTGTGTGTGCGTGTGCGTGTGTGTGTGCGTGTGCGTGTGCGTGTGCGTGTGCGTGTGTGTGTGTGTGTGTGTGTGTGTGTGTGTGTCTGGGCTGGGAAATGTCTGTCTCACAAGAACTTGAAGCACAGTTATGGATAGGAGATGAATGCTTGTTTCTTCTGTTTTGATCATAGTCTTTGTTTGGACTAGGCATATCAAACACACAAACTCAAGGCCACATTTGCTAAAGGGGATGATTTGCTTTTAATCGATATCTTAAAACCTAATTTCTTTTAAAATTCATTACTAGCTTTATGCATGTATGAAATGAGTTTGGTCCTCCTCATACTCTCATGCTGTCACCCCTCCCTACTTTTTCTTCTAAAATCTATCATCTTCCCAAGCCCCCTTCTGACTGTTGCAGATGGTTTTCTGTGTTACCCACTGACATTAAATAGAATTGCCTATTTGACCATGGGTTGGGAGCTATGTGTTGGACCATGGGCAACAAAAGTGCTAATATCTTTTATATATACTTTTTCTCTTTAAATATTTTTTAAAATTAAATGATAATGGCATCAATTACCCTTCATTTTAATACATTCAACACTTCCCATAAACTTCACCTTGCTCTCTCAAATTCACAGCCTCTGCTTCTTGTTACTCATAGGCAGGTGCACACACACGAACACACACACACACAAACACACACACACACACACACACATCAAAATGTATTAATATGTCCCTAAATATATAAATAAAACCTGCTGAGTTCACACAATGTTATTTGTATGTATATGACACCAGGGATGATATTAGATTGTCTACATATATTTGATCTTAAGAATAATAAACTTGAGAATTGAAATTTATTCTTCTTTGATGATAATAGGTTCTTTTGACTACTTTGCCTCTCTGCCTTCTTTCTCTCTAATTGCATTTTAATTTACACAAATATGTATGAAGATACAAATACATCCTCAGAAATATCCATTTTTTTAATACTGTTCCTTGATCACAGTAACCATGGTTCTCTCTGAAACCATTCACTTTCCCATTGCCATGATATGAATGCATGAGATTGTATGCTCTGTCCTTGGTAGAGCTTTCGTAGAAGCAGTTCCATGTTGCCATATATAAAGTCCCTGAATTGTATTAAATTCCTTGTCCACAAAACTTTATAGCTGTGAATTTTCTTATATGAACACTGATGCTTACAAGATTTTTTTTTCTGGTAGCATACTTTGACCACTGTATTTCTACAAGAATCCTGGCGGTATTTGAAAACGACTTTTTTTCTGTCTGTAGAATTATTCAACAGCTTTGTGTGACATTTAAAAAAAATCTTTAGCTTTTCTATTAAATACCACTGTGGGAAAATAGGAGTGAAATGTTTTTAAGGAAATAGTTTAAAGTATGTGTATGTGTGTGTGTTCATATATATACATATGTTCTTTAAAAGTCAAACAAAATTTGTCCTTCTTTTGTACAAATGTATGCAGAGATGGTGGCGCACCTTCCTATACTAGTTTAAAATAGTGTAAAATTTAACATCTTACTATTGTATTCCGTGCAAAAACCACAAGTCATTCAAAATAATGTCTCATTTAGACTCTAAATTACTTTGTTTGAGGTCAGGAACCTTTCCTGTCTTAGTTAGGATTTTATTGCTGTGAACAAACACCATGACCAAGACAACTCTTATAGGGACAACATTTAATTGGGGCTGGCTTACAGATTCAGTCCATTATCATCAAGGCAGGAACATGGCAGCATCCAAGCAGACCTGGTGCAGGAGGAGCTGAGAGCTCTACATCTTCCTCTGAAGGCTGCTGGCAGAATTCTCATTCCCAGGCAGCTAGGACTAGAGTAGTAAAGTCCACACCCACAGTACCACACCTATTCCAACAGGGCCACACCTCCTGATAGTGCCTCTCCCTGGTCCAAGCATATGTAAACCACCACAGTTGCAGTTAGGGAAACATAACAGCCAGCTGTGTGCACACCCATCAAACCTGTGGCAGAATATAGACAGATGTTGAGGTGTGTGGATCACTAATGGTACAGAGTTGATGTGATCAGAAGACAGATTATCACGTGCTAACTAGTAAAATAACAAGTAACCTATGTGAAGAATTAGTTATCTTAGGAAAATACTTTTAAATGAATTTTCAAACCTGTAAGTGGCAAATCAACATCCTGTTTAAATGATAGTTTCTGCGTTGGTCAGTTGCTGGCCAGACTTCCTCAGTACCTGCCACACTAGGTTCCTATCAGCAAACTCTTCTTGACCATGACAACAGTGTTGGGTTTGGTATCTGCAGACATAATGGATCCCCAGGTGGGGCAGTCCCTGGTTGGCCCTTCTTTCAGTCTCTGTTCCATTTTTATTGTCCCTGTTCTTCCTTTGGACAGGAACATTTCTGGGTTAAAAACTTTGAGATGGGTGGGTGTCTCCATCCCTCAGCTGGGGGCGTGACTATCTGCTGGAGGAGGTCTCTATAGGACCCATCTCCCCCTTCTCTGCGCATTTCATCTAAAGTCATTCCCATTGGGTCCTGGGATTGTCATATTTCCCTGATGTCTGGGACCCTGTGTTGGCTATCCCCAGTTCCTCAACACCCCCTCCCTCTATATATTTTTGTTCAATTTTCTGACCCTCTGTTCCTCTCTCACACCTCCACCAGATCCTGATGCTGCCACCCTATTTCTTCCCTCTTCTTTCCTCCTCCTCAGTCCCCCTTTCCAGCTTAGAGCCAACCATCAGACAGAGCCCAGGGAACATGGTGGGGGAGTTGGCGGGATGTCTGAAGGACAGAAGGGAGATTGCAATCCCATTAGAAGAACAACATAGGCTGGCCTGACCACTCAGTTCTCCCAGAGTCTAGACCACCAACCAAGGAGTATACCTGGAGAGATCCATGGTTCCGGATACATAAGCAGAGGATGGCCTTGCCTGACAGCAAGGGGAGGGGAGGCCCTTGGTCACAGGCTTCATACCCCAGCTTTAGAGGATGCTGGAGCAGTGGGGCTGGAGAGTGTGTGTGGGTGGGAGAGCACTCTCATACAGACAAAGGGTAGGGGGACAGCAGGATTGGGGGCTGGTCGAGGGGTTACTGGGAAGAAGGATATCATGAGATACGGGGTTGGTGGAGGGGATAGCCTGGACGTGGGATATCATTTGAGATGTAAGTGAAGAGAACGATTAATAAAAAAATAAATAAATGATAGCATAAGGCTCAGTGCAAAAGTGTGCAATGTAAAACCAGCATTTAAAGCATATGTATGTCACTGTCTTTGAATACTAGTGAAAGATAACTTGTTTAAATTAATAACTGAACACAGGCCATGAGTATTCCTTAAAGTGCCTGAAGAGAAATTCACTAGTACAGCTTAGTGAAGAGTTGCTCGTCTGCCTTCACACTAGGAAAATTCATCTGAACTGTCTGTCCACCGTTGTTTAGTTACTGTGATAAACGTCATGATCCACAGAACATATTAAGGAAAACATTTAATTTGGGGGCTCTCAGGTCCAGAGGGTTAGAGTGTATGACTATTCTGATTGGAAGTGTGGCAACAGGCATGGAAGCATGGTGCTGGAGCAGTAGCTGAGGGTTAATATGTCAAAACGTCAACTGTCTTGTTGAGAGATTCACTAGAAATGTTGTGAGCTTCTGAAACCTCAAAGCTCGTGCATAGTGACACACTTTATACAACATGGCTACAATTCCCAATTCTTCCCAAACAGTGTCACCAAGTACAAAGCAAATATTCAAATATATGAGCCTATGAGAGCCATTCTCACTCAACCCATGATGTCCACCTTCTCCCTACTCTTCCTAACACATGGGGAATATGATCCTGTTTCTAGACAAATTTTTTAATGACAAAAGAATTATCATCCTTTCTACTCTTCATTGTATTATGCTTTTCTTATTTGGGTTCATTGCCTTTGCGTTTGTTTTCTAAACCTCATTTCTACACATTTTATTTCTTGTTAGTACTGTCACATGCCAGTGACTTATCTCATACAATCCCTCTTTTATAACGAGACTTTCACTGTAATTAGCCCATGTCCATTTTACCACTCGCTCCAGAAGATAGGTGACAGCACCTGTTGGAAAACAGTCAATAGGTGGACCTCAAAGGATAAACCCCTCCAGTTCTCCATATTCTAAATGTCTATGAACATGGCAACACATGAAGATTATTGCTTTATGGATCAGCATTCCATTGTTTACCTGTGAGCTACATAACTTTGAGGACATCTTTTCCACATGAATAGAACATTTTAATCACGAAGTAGAAATGAGCATCCCTCAGATCCAGGGTGATTGTGTCACCGAAGCTCTACTTCTTAAAGTTCCTGCATGATGGTGTGGCTGTGCAAAAATTCTCTTCTCACTGTATAGAGATTTTTTTGTCACATCTCAGATACTTCTGCTGTTGGCTTAACCTTTATCTGTGTCACTCTCTCTGTCTCAGTATATCAAGAAACATTTTGTGTTCACAGGGGGCTTATTTCCTGATTTCACTACCACTAAACTATATAAATTTGAATGAATGAATAGATATAAAGATGGTTGGATATGTATTTTAAGAAAGGAAGAATGCAAATAATTTGGAATAACTTGCACACCACAGCTAATGCCATGCAAAAGTTTTAAACTCAAATAAGAGTGAGAATGATGATGATGATGATGATGATGATGATGATGATGATGATGATGATAACAAGAAGAGGAGGAGGAGAAGGAGGAGGAACCAAAGAAACAAATATCTCTTCCAAGCAAATAATTTTTATCAGCATATAGAGCAATAAGTTAAAGCTTACCTTCAAAACCTTTGAAAATTTTAGGTGTAACAGCATTTGTTGGATTGTATTTAAGTCTAACCTTTCCTAACAGATTCAGATATATCAGAAGCTTGAAGTATGAACTAAGAGCAAGTGTTTCTCAGTTCATCCTGCTGTTTTCTACCTTAATGTATTTAATGTCATGATGCCATTATTCTTGGATTCAATGATCTACTGTCAAGATCATAAAGGCAGTTAAAATATTTTCCCATGTATTTATGTTCAGTTGAATAAAGACATTCACAAGCTGTCAAGATCATAATTTGTGGGGGGGGTATTTTGCTAGGATTTAAACCTATGGCTTCTATTTATATATGCAAGACATGTTATCAAGGCTAGTTTATCATGGTGACTTTTCTATGCTACCCCACATCCTTAAAAAAGGCTTTTTGAGGCTCATACTCTGTTGGAATAAATGGTAGAAAAGAAAGAAAAAACATGAAGGACAGAAAACATAATATCCAAGTTTAATTTCTGTTGCTATGATAAAATACACCTACAAAAAGCAACTTAGTGGGCAAAGAGTTTATTTTAGCTGACAATTCTAGATTTTAGTCCATTATCATGGGAAGGCCACAGAGAGAGAGGAGTTTGATGTAGTTTGTTACATTGCATCTATTGGTTCAGAGTCCTGAAAAGTGAATGCATGTATGCTTACTTGTCCTTAATCCCAATGCTATACTCGTATTTATATTCCATGGTCCTCTGTCTTCATAATGGTGCCAACCACATGTGTGTGAGGGTGGCAGGGAAGGTTTCCCTTATCAATTAGAATGCAACAAAAACAATCTTCCCCCAGACACACCCACAGGTCAGCCTGATTAAAATAACCCATCACTGGGACTTTCTTCCCAGGTAATTCTAAACTGCATCAACTTGCCAGTTAGAACCCACCTTCACACATGGCACAGTGATAGCATGAGCAAAAATGGTCAAATTATTTATGCAGCCCAAGAGAGTGTTTCTGAGGGTGAAAAATGTGAGGGATTCTTGGAAGAAAGAAGTGTTCAACCTTGCAATTTCCATGGGAAGAAAAAAAGAAATCAGAAGTTGGATTTTCAAATGCCAAGCTTTAGAAACATGATGTGCTTAGCATGTTAAAGAAAAGTTGCCTAAAATGAAGTAAGATAATGAGAAGCACTGGGAAATTGACTTGGATTACGTTATGGTAGTTCAGCTGTAGACAGCTGAAAGAGCTTGGTTTTTATTCCATGTGTTGAAGAAAGATGATATCAGATTTATGGCATACAGCCCTGATATATGAAAGTTCACACTACTAAAAGCTATAGTTTAAGGAAAGGGAGAAGGAGGCAAGGAAGAAGAAGAAGAAGAAGAAGAAGAAGAAGAAGAAGAAGAAGAAGAAGAAGAAGAAGAAGAAGAAGAAGAAGAAGAAGAAGAAGAAGAAGAAGAAGAAGAAGAAGAAGGATGTCTTGATTTAAATAAAACCTGCTGTGGAAGCATGATTTTGTAATTAAACATCTCTTCCAAATATATGCCACTACTTTCTTCCCACACCCTGATAAATACTGGAGGAACAGGTTACAATATTTAAAGAGCCAGTTTTTGGCTGACACAGCCACTGCTAGCATGTTCATGTATACCAGCTGTATTTTTTTTAAGAAATGCATTTTTACACCAGGGGAGACTGCACACAGTAAATGTCAAGGATTCACTGGGGGCAGTGCAGCTTCTGAGGCATGAAGCTAATACATATTTGTCTCATTACTGTCAGCAGATCAACTTTATTCTGTGGATGGCAAAGGCTCCTAGCTCATAGGAAATGTAGTTACAAATGACCTTTGGGAGGTCGTGGGGACCACAACTTCCAGAACTCACAGCGGAGCCAGGGCCTTTAATAAAATCTAGGGAAATAATTTTCATAGACTTTCTAAAGACCGATTTTTTCTCATAGAAATAGGGATATGTTGAGGGGAATCAAATTTTTTTCATATTTGATTCATCAAACGTTATATTGAAAACAACGTAGAATGTTTGTATAGGCAGTCTAATTCATTCCTGTGGTTTCCATATTGACCAACTATTTTTGTGAGGTAAACATGTTTTGCAGTATCATCAGGCTGTTAATGGTATTTTCCTTGAATAGTATCAAAGGCAGAGAGAAAAGATATCTTGATTTGTTGGTAGGATAATTATGGGGATCATATTTTTGTATGTGGGTATATTTTTTTATAATTTTAATCCAATCCCAATATTCCAGAAACAGATTATTTTCCTTTCTTATGGTGTCTCATAAGCCCCCCTCCATATATATATATATATATATATATATATATATATATATATATATATCCTTTTCCTCAAGGAATTTGATGAAGGAAACCATACACAATTTTGTATTCTTAATTTTACTGCAATGTTTTCATAAAACTGGACATATTCCATGTTCAGTAATCATTAATAATAATTAATAATGAATAAGTTATACATGAAAATCCCAGAAAGTATTTCCTTCTGTGTTGGGGTAGTTCTATGTTATGTAAATGTCCTTTTATGTGACAGTCCCTCTATACCATGACTGCATCTGTATTGAGGGATGGACAGATGTTGTCTATCGGACCGCTTACCAATATTCATGTCTAAACACTCCAGCATCATTGTTTAAAAGTTATTCATGTTAAGTAAGTGACTTGTGAAATTCTGGAGAGTGAGAGAGAATGAGACATTCTTCTCCAAGATGGATCTGAGACAAACTGAAAATAGCTATAACGAGGAATGTCCTGAAAGACACGGAGAGAAATATTTCAGCAGAGATGTGGGCAGATATACCAGCAAAGTTCCTACTGCTGGGCCTGGGTGGGTCTTGAGAAATAAAAAAGTTGCCGTAGATGTTTCCCACGTAGGCAAAGCCAATAGACAATAGCTTCCTGCTAACTCAGCTGTGGTCTTTCTAAGACTGATCACTTCCCTGGCCTCATTTCCAATGATCCTTCTGAATCCTGCCATTCTAGTGATGGAATTAATGATGATTTACACTTAGGTTTCTCCTTGTTCTTTCCCTGGAGGCCCCACAGTAACCTGCTCTGCATACCTTAAAGAAGTGCCTAAAGTTTTAAGCTGCTTTTTACACCTTTCACTAATATGAGCATCAAAAGACATTTTCAGAAGTCAACCATCATTATTTTCTTACTGTGTTTCCTCACATTACCTTATATTTACTTATGCTACCTTTTGTTTTCTCTCTAGTCAGCCTTGTTTTCCAGAGATGATTATATCCAAATGGGTAAAATGGTCATCTACTGGAAAGAAAGGGGAAAGTGGCATCACTTGATATTCAAAGATACTAATAAACTGTCGGTATAAAGTCAATAGCTTACAGCCTCCATAGGTTTTACATGTGATGTTTTGACATGCTGTCTGACAAAAAAGTGCATTTAGGTCTTATATGACTGGATATTAGAGAAACTATGCTGCCACGTTAACTCAAGTAGGATGAGCATTACCCCTCACGGGATTGGCGGATCCCTGACATACTATCGCTCCTAGGGTGACAACTCAAGTATCATTGCTAATCAGTCCTGTCACCCATCAGTCACAAGTAAACCTCAGAGGCCTTGGCCACTTCTTAGTATATCGAATGGAACTCTGATATGAGAAACTTTATCCAAACACACACACACATACACACACACACACACACACACACACACACACACACACACACACACACACCTTTCTTGAATAAGACATTAGTCCTCTCTTCCTGTCCCTAAGTACATAATTCCAAAGATGGACTTGGGGGTGGGGTTAGAAGAGTTATGGTGGGAGGGGGTTAGGAGAGTTAAGGGTGAGGGAGGGACACGCTGGCCATCTTCATTTGTTCTTCACGATGTGGGTACATTGAATAAGTCTCAAAACTCCTTGATCTCATTTTTCTACTTCAAACATCTTTGGTGGAATACATAGGGTCGATATCTCAGTCTTGCTTATTTGAGTAGTCATGGCCACGACTTTGATCCTAACAGCTTTACCAATGTCACTAGTCACTGTACTGATGCCAACAAAGATCAAAATTACACCCATCAGAAAAAGGAGTTTAGGCACTTCTTGAAGCATGGAATTATTGCCTTACCAGTTGCCCAAATATGGCATGTGAGGTACAATACCGTAAGTGTACATTTATAAAGTGGACTAGTTAGTTACAGACGAGCAACAAGCAAGAAAACTCTAGAGTTCACTGTGAACTGGTTCCTCTAGGCTCAAGAAAGCTTTCCTAGGCAGATAGAGTCTTCTTCACTGTCCTATTTCACCATGACCTATGGATCCTGGAAAGTGACACACCCAACCCTTGGGTCATGTGCCACAGAGATAAAATGATTCAGTAGGAATGTATCTGAAGGCTATCTTGATTCTGGAAGGGGGAAGAAGAAAACCCAGGATGTCTTGAACAGTCCAATCCTTGTCTGAGAAATAGGAACAAAGTATGACCTGCCTCAGGCAGTTGCTCCCTCTGTAGAAAAACTGTGTTTTCTACATGCTATGGTAATTCTGAGGTCTACTCACAAACACAGAGGGGGAGCATGTTGAAGGAGGGAAAACTGATTTGTCTGAGAGTATCTGGAGAACTTATCTGAAAAAATAATCCAATAGAAATGTCAGAATATGTTATGTACTACAATTCTCTTTTTACCTCTGAAATAAATGGAGGCCTCTTTTTGATGTTTATCTCAAATCATTTCCTTTGAAGTTTATCCCCATGATTAGTAATCAAGTTATACACAACCCAAGGAAAGTTGTTTCTGTGTAATCCTTTTATTATGTGAAAATGACAAGGATGCTGATTGATTGTAGACATTTTCCAACAAGATGTAGTAATACACAAGTCAAAACAGAGAGATGCCTACATTAATGACAAAAGTGATTTTTTTTTTAAAGAAGTATCAGTTGAGCATGGAGTATTGACACATGCTTTTACCCTTAACACTTGATAGGCAGAGGTTGGTGGATCTATGTGAGTTCCAGAACAGCCTGTTTTGTATAGAGAGACTTTGTATCAAAATAAGTAAAGTAAAATAAACAACAAAATGGTGCCAGTTGAATATGAGTATTTGGTGTTTTCAAACCACAGTGTGCATTAGAGAGACAGCATCCGGAAGATTAGAAATGTTTGAAGGTAGGATGTTTGAATGTAGTGGCTTGCTTTGAACTTCTGCTGCTGGAAATCACCCCAATGGCCAAGATACACACTTCTACAGGTTCAGTGAGGGATTTCTTGGATCATGCTAGTGTATTGAAAGGGAGAGAATGAGTTTATAGAAGTTTCTTTTGCAAGTTCGTGAATTTACATTTATGAAAAGAGTTTTACTTCCCTGTAGAACAATTTGTAAATAGTTTTACCTAACTATAAGGAAGCCTGAGAAATGCAATGTAACTACCTTGAGAACCATGTCCAATTATTTGGAATGAAGGGAGGGACAGCAAGCAGCGAGTGTCACCACTGCAATCAAGCATCTGAGAGGCAGGATCAGAAATGAGGGAAATCCTGCTAACATTCGCTTGCCCGTGTTTTCAAATTTACTTCCCTGTAGAATATCCTTTAGGAAGGACCTTTCATTTGTGCTTCAAAGGTACTGAGGCTAGGTTAAAATATTACTGTATATCACACATCTAAATGAGCTGCAATACAGGAGAGAGCCTGACAAGACAAGCCTCCACGACAATACAGTCCTACATTTCTGGTTGCTCTGTGTGAATTCTTCATTCACCTCTCATTTGGACAACTTTGCATCCAGCCATGGAAGGTTGTAGGTGTGTCTAAGGTCACTCATTCACTGTCTTCTATTCCTTCAGAACTTTCATAGAGCATAGGTAAGTACTTTGTCTTCCTATTCACCAAAAACAATAGCACTGGGGGAAAAAATACGACTGAACATACTGTACAAAGGCAAAATACAACCGACTGCTGAGAACATGTCACTCCAGGCAAAAGCAGTTAGATCTGACGGCTGGATGCTCTTCTGATGTTTCTCCTTAAATAACTTAATTATTTAATGAGAAGTGTTTTAATTATTTAAGTGACATAAAAGATGAGCTTGTCTTATTTATATTGAGATTGTGTTTACTGATTCTAAGACTTTTTATATCGGAGCAGTAAGTACTCACCAACCACCAGCTTGTAGGGAATTTTCCCTTCGCATTGGAAAGAAAAAAAAAACAAAAAACAAAAAACAAGTTGTTATGCCCTGCAAGTATTTCTGGTGTCTCTACAGGTTCCTGTTATAACACGTTTACTGTCGACTCTGATCCTTGCTTTATTAAAAAGAACTTTGCCCTTACCTTTGCAAAGCATTTTCTTTGTTGCAAATGCTAGTGCCCATTGCCCTGATATTTACAGATATTGGATTTTCCCTCTTCACCTATGTAACATCACTGTGGTTGGGGATTGTCCTCATTATAATAGTAAAAGTAACAGTCATTAATCAATGTTATTATTGATAACTCTGTTGATAACATGCTTTTTCACCAGAATATCTCAATTGAATGATTTCACAGCAATCCAAAGCAGGAACTCAAAGCTCATAGGTGAGGAAGGTGAGCTTGCGTACAAATAACAAAACAGGAGTAATGATAACAGGGCAGAAAGCTAAAACACTTTGGACTTAGGTGCAAGGATTCCAACAGACATTGGAAATACTTTAAGTTGGTCCTCCTCCTCCTCCTCTTCTTCCTCCTCCGCTTCCTCTTCCTCATTAAAGCTTCTAAGTCAAGTTGTCTCCTTGACTCCCCAAGCTGCTAAACTTTCCTGTTTTTCGTTCATCTGTCTTCCACCCTCTCCTCTTCCTCATTGAGTGTAGTAAAGGAAGAACTTTACCCCATATCCTTGCCCACCCATATCCCTACTAATATTATTCTCAATGAACAGAAAACAGACCAGAAAAATAACTATACCTTTCTTTCTTTATGATAATCAGGTACCCACCATGTATTAATGTTTTCATTCTGGGGATGGATTATTAACTCAGGAGTGTGAAGTGATATTAAAAAAACCATCAGCGAAATGAAAATTTTGTGAATGAGATAGAAAATGAACTCGAGGGTGGGGTGAATGAATCTAAGAAGAGACACAATCATTTTGAGTATTCACGCCAAAGGCAAGCTGCTGGCAGGATATGGGCCTAAGGTAAGAAGGTGGTCCATGAGCAAGGCACTCTAGATGTTCCCTGTATGTAAGTTGCTGGACTTAAAGACAGTGACTGGATGTACACGAGTGTATAAATCAGAGATGAGCAAAGCATGTCACTAGAGTGTCTTTTACAGGGAGAAGCAAGCAAGAAAGTTAAAAAGTAATATCAAATTTTGAACTATTAGAAATATATCTCTGTCCAATATATGCATACAGAGTATGTTGATACATAGAAGAGTATCAGAGGAGGGAATGGCTTCCCTGGGTCTTTAGTACACACACAGAACCCATTTGAGTTTCCATCCTTTACTTACCATTTACACTTTTATGCTTCTTTCACTGAAATTAGTACTAAATGGGTTATGATTAATGTGAGGGAAGAAAACTGGCACAATGAGTAGAAGCTGTAAAAGAGCAAACCAGTCATGAAGCAACTCACGAAACTTGATATACTCTCTAGTAGGAGTGGGAGGGCCTAGGCTCTGAAGGCAGAAACTAATGTCTCAATAAGGTCCCACCTTTTGCTATCCTGAGCTATTCAATTAGACATAAAAGAACGGTGCAGGCCCTAGTGTATGTAGGGTATAGCCACTGCTTGACAGGGAATGTATACATGATGTATTGTACATTGCTTGTTAGTTCCTACAAATGTTTACAGAACAACAAAAGATATGTCTGTACCATAAAGTCCTTGGGAGCTGTGAGTAAAAGGGAGTCAATGCTGATCAAACACCACTACCTGAGCTCTAACAAACCACGTGGCTCTGTTGTTGGTGGAGATGTCGGTTTTCAAGCAACTCTTCCACTATTTCTTCTTGAGAACACCAAGAGAGGCTGTGCAAGACCACAATTATAATGGAGGAGAGGCAATTTACAAGTTTTCTGTGGATCAAAAGTGTACAAAGAAAAGTTTTGAAACCCCAAGTAACAGAATAGAGAAGAACAAGGGGCCTGAAGTAAGAGACAGTCTCTGGAATTATACTCATAATTTTCTAACTGTAGGTAACTTAAGTGACCTGTCCGCTGTCACATAAAGCCTAGGAGAAGAAGACCTTGAGTTCCCTCAGATTTGAGAGAGACATTCCTGTACTATCAATGTTACAAGAGGTTACAAAATGTGTATCCTGGAAAGGTAGAGAAGACATTTACAAGTATACGTTATTTTGAAGAGTCAATGGAAAGGAAAGAGGTCAGGGGGCCTAGACGACATCAAATGCAACAAGTGTTTGGAACAGGGGCAGAGGGCTGGGCTTTCTCCAACATGTCTCCTTAAGGTAGTTTGTCAGTTTCTACAATCCCAGCTCTGAAGTGCTTCCTATTGTCTGTCTTCCTGTTTCATTGGGCTCTTAATACATAGTTTTCTTTTATTAGACCAAGAAGGAAATAATCCAAATAACTGATTGTTCCAGATGGCAGCAGCAATAATGACCTCTGTCGAGATATATGCCATTTATGAGGGACTTGAAGATAGAGCAGGAAATGACCACAACCAGGAGGCCATAACCAAAAACTGTATATTAGGTGTCAAATCTTCAAAAGGGGGACTCACATGGCTTTTGTAGGGATTTTCTTGGATGGTTTTATTATGAGAGGTTTTACTGAAATCCTTTTCTGTTCTCTGGCTTCGCTAGATCCCAGGAGGACTCTTACCCTCCCATCCTCCTTCTCCAGCTCCCACAGGGATAGTGGAGAAACCCTCATTACATTATTATGCAAAGTAAATTGTGCCTCCTTTGTTTCCATCGCTCCAGCCCCAACTCAACCTTGGCACTTATTCCAGGATATTCAAATGAGGTGCTTTCTTTCTTTAAAGTTCTATTCACTATAGTTTCCATATTTAAAAGACTAACCAAAAAGAAAAAAAAACCACTAAAGAGGAGGTGGAAGAAGAGAAGGAAAAGGGGAAAGGAAGAAAGAGAAGTCCTGCATGTTTTTTCATCCCTCCATCTAAATCCAGATGCAGGTCTCCAGTTGGAAGGGCAACACTCTTTTTTCTGGAGGTGAGGAAGCATCTGAGGTAGGGAAAACATATTTAGATCTCCGTGTTTGTATGTTCCTCTTACCATCAGAGATGAATTCAGAGAGAAAACAAGGTAAGGAATGAAGATTACCATTTACCAAAGTGAAGGCAAACACCCAAGAGAAAGTAAAGGCTGCTGAAGTGATAATTGTGTACACTCCCCAACACACACACACACACACACACACACACACACACACACACACACACACTCACAAAGAGAATGCTGTATACTTGTCTTAAGGATGTGAGTCATTAGCTGGGAGAATCATTAATGAGTGTGAGAAAAGAAAGCACAATTACAGAAATATATGTAAAATTTGCCAGAATGGGGCTGATTCTATTCCTGTTCTCAAATGGAGTCTGCATCTATCTGTCCAGGTGATCTGGCATGCTGTGAAAAGTCAAAGCTCCCAGACAAAAGAATAGACCTGCCATTGCAATAAAGAACAGGACAGACAGGAGAAGCTGTCTGCACGAGCCATGTTGTCTCAAATATTTGGGGTGACCTAGTCTGTATGTATGTGTTTGCATAGCACATGACATTCTGCTGTAACACAGCTCTCGATAGAATCAGCCTGTCCCCTGTCAGCACCTAATAATTTGCATATTACCTGTCTATTCTACCTCAATATAATCTGAGGCTTTAAGAGAGGAAACAAGTAGAAAAAGAGAAATAGAAATTTTAGAATCCTCTTCCAGGGAATGCATGTATTTCTAATCTAGGGAGAAGGATACTTGTGGCCTTGAAACTGTGTAGTTATCTTTAAGAGGAAGAAACAAGTAAGCTAGAGAGAAATTCTCTTCAAGCCAAGTGATTGACATTGTGGTTATGGGCAAAGTAATTGGGAGACTTGAAAAATATTTCTTCTTTTTACTTACTTTTGTACATTTTTATGGTTTTCACAAGTCATATTTTAGACAATTACAAAAATTCAAGATGTGAAATATCAAAAGCATCTATCAATATAGACAACCATTTTTGTCTTTTTTTAAAAAAAATTATTTACATCTCAAATGCTTCTCCTGTCCTAGTCTCCCCCTTGTAGAGTCCCTATCCCTACTCCATTCCCTTCTCCTCTGAGAGTGTAAGTCCCACCACCTGAGTATCCCTCCACCAAGGTGCCTCAAGTCTCTGACCAATTAGATGCATCCTTTCCCACTGAGAACAGACAAAACAGTCATGGAAACTGAGATTTACATCTACTGCATTTGTTAATGTGGGGCTTTAGTCAAGTCTGTGTATGTGCTTTGGTTAATGACTCAGTCTTTGAGAGCTCCAAGGGTTCCAAGTTAGTTGACTCTGTTGGTCTTCCTGTGAGGTTCCCATCCCTTTCAGGGCCTTTAATCCTTCCCCCAACTCTTCCATAAAATCCTGACCTCAGTGTTCAATGTTTGGCTGTGGGTGTCTGCATCTGTTTCAGTCAGCTGTTAGGTAGAACCTCTCAGAGGATAGTTATGCTAGGCTCCTGTCTACAAGCATACACTAAATCTAATAGAAGAAAAAGAGGGAAATAGCCTTGAACATGTTGGTACAGGAGACAATTTCCTGAACAGAACACCTATGGCTCAGACTCTAAGATCAATAATTGATAAATGGGACTTCACAAAACTGAAAAGCAAAGGACACTGTTAATAGGACAAAATGGCAGCCTACAAATTGGGAAAACACCTTCAACAACTTACATCTGAGAAGGCTAATGTCCAAAATATATAAAGAACTCAAGAAGATAGACTCCAGCAAACCAAATAAGTCAATTAAAAAATGAAGTACAGAACGAAACAGAGAATTCTCAAAAGTGGAATCTCGAATGGACAACAAGCACTTAAAGAAATGCTCAACATCTTTACTCATCAGGGAAATGCAAATCAAAATAACCCTGAGGTTGCACCTTACACCAATAAGAAGGGTTAAGATGAAAAACTTCTGTACATTTAGATTTTAAATTACAATTGAAGTTGAAAAGAAATGAAAACGAGACACCATGGGAGGAGATGTGTTGAAGAAAATTAACAATGTCATCAACATATAAATGTTTAAATGGTCGCATTGAATGACATCAAGATATATAGAACAGGTAGTCACCTAATGATATCCACATGATGGAATGACTAGACTTTGGAGAGTCTGGGTTATATGTGACTCAACAATTCATTGGCTACAAGCCTAAAACCACATACTCAATGTGTTAAGTATATCATATGATGGATTTGTTAATCAGCTTGATTTAGTAATTTTTAGTAATATTTAATATATATTATATATATTTTATATAATATATAATTAAAACATGGTACTGTATCCCACAAATACATACAATAATTAGCCAAAATTATAATTTTAAGATGGTTGGAGGGCCAGCTGACTATTTAAAGTGTTCTAGCTGTTCTTAGAGCAAACCTAGGTTCAATTCTCAGCACCTACATGATACCTCACAACATGTATAACCCCTGTTACAGGGGATTCTTAATCTTCTTGCCTTCACAGGCATTGAACACAGAGTACACATATAAACACGAAGGCAAACACTAGTACTGAAGAAATAAAAAGAAATAGTCTTTAAAACTACACTTAGAAAGAAAAAAATAATTTTCAGAAGAGGAAAGAAATTTCATTGCAGACTATGTAGAAAATATACCCCAGTGCCATTTTTGTAAAAGCTTCAAGGGGTAGAGAAGAGTATGCATCCATAGTATTGAAGCAGCATGGTGAATACTGAGACAGAGGCAGAAGAAGTGGGGAGACACATAGCGACTACTCTCAAAATGTTACCTCACATAACACAAAATATCAAAAAAAAATATATTTGAAGGAAACAAAACATGAAAGCCTCTACCACAGAAACTACCTGCAATGGAGAAGAAAGCTGAGCTATGGGTGTACTGTGTCTGGTAACAGATTATGCAAAACATTGTTCTTGAGTGATGTTTAGCCTGTCATAGGATCTAATCTGCGGTGCAATTAATCTTCCAGTATTGTTAAATCCTATTTAAATGGAAAAGCTTGAATAAAATAAAAATCCCGAGCTTTGTTATTTTACTTTTGATCTGAGCTGTTACAGGCTTTCATTGCTCCATATCGGCAACTTAAGGAAAGTGTTCTTGACACAGATAACGGCACAATGTTGAGATTGCCAAGATAGACTTGGCCAGTTGCTGCCTTGTTAACCTGGCACTGATGCCAATAGATGAGATGTGTCTTCAAAGAAAACTTTCTTGTCCCCGTTTACCCTTCCTTTAGTAACATTTACATACTTTATTGGAGGTTCTTTTTCTATACTTCTCTGACACTAAACTTTGTGTTAGTTTAAGTTAGTTAGTTAAGACTTCCCTCCATTTGACCTCTTTCAACCTTACCTAGACCATTGGCTTCTAGCATCATACCTATGTGAGGGGTACCTTAGCCCTGGAGGTGTTTGACTTGGGTAGAATGCTATTCATGCTATGAAAGCTAGCTTCCTAAGAGTCCACAGCCTGCCTTTGCTCTCAGAAAGGAGCTTCCTTCACTATAGCCCCTGTTCTGCTTCCTGCCATTGCTACACAGGTCTTTGTATCAATGTGGTTAAGCCTAAATGACAGAAAAGGTCATGTAGAGCTTTCTCTTCATTCAGAAAGGTTAGACAGCTTTTGTCCCCAATATGTTCCTGTCTCAATATATTCCAATACCTCATAATAAATATCTAGGGGTATTTTTAGAATTTATATATGTTTTCCCTTTTTTAGACTTAACTCATATATGTGTGTGTGCATGTGTATTTAGGATGGGTGGAGTGAGTATGTACTTATAAAAGCAGGTATTTATAATGGCCCTACGCATTGGATCCCCCTGTGTCCTATAGCTACAAGTTCCAACTGTGTTGTAGAAATTGAACTTGGGTTCCCTGCAAGAGCTGTTCTTAATGACTGAGCCATCTTTCTAGCTCTCTATGTAGTTTCCTGTCCAACGTGCTCATATGCAGTTATACCTCGGCTCCCTAGCACTCGGTCCATGGATCAGCTGATCTTTTAATCTTCTGATAATTGCTTTGAAGTCAACCAGGTCCAAGAGGCACAAAGAGTCAGAGGAATTATGCCTAATTCCCCTGTGCCTGTGAAACACATGAGTCTGGCATGAGCTTACAAACAGAAGAACGGAGGCTTTTGAGCAATTCATTTAAGAATACAGGAGGCAACGAGAGGTCTTGTTTGCTCAAGTGATGATGTGAGTCTGGTTCATCACCTCAGCCAGTTGTGACTGCTACATAATGATGCTCCACTTCTCTGCTGAGTAAAAAGTGGAGTTGAGCTGGTAGAGAAAAATGTGCCATAGCAAATTGACCATGAATAAAACAAATTTACAAGTTTCTCCTGGGTGTCTGATTATCTAAAAATCTGCCAGGAAATTGAATTGCCTGTCAGCTGCCCAAATTATTTTACGCTCTGCTATTGAAATTCGTGGTGGGGTAGGTTTTTAAGAGGAAAAATAGGAAATGAGTTGGAAATGATTGATCCAACTTGAAAATAACAGTGTATAGAGTAGTTTTTTCCATGCGGCAGTGACACCTTCCATTGCATTATTTTGTCCTCTATTCAAGAGAACAGAGAATCAAAATTGAAGACCCATTTTCAATGGAACAAATATTTTACATGAGGTTTACTGACTTGTCTTTGGCTGTGACGTTGAGTGTTAAGGATCATAATCATTCTTTATAGGACTGGACTATATTGTTGACATATTAAAAATGGGTAAGAGTAGAATTTATCTATCAGTATAAAATAAATTAATGTAAAAGGCATAAGAGGCCAGTGACACATTTGTTGGCATAGATATCACATTTGAGTTATTGTATCCAAATGATGTGGTGCTTAAACTCTTCTTTCATTTTTGCTAATATGGTAGGACATGAGAAAATGTCCTTGGTCTTCAAGAATAGCTACAGAATAAACTTTGTCATTTTCCCTGAATAGTTCCAGTTTTGAAATTCAGGGCATCCAATTACATTTCCAGCATTTCTTAGTGTTGTTAGCTTAAAAACCCTAGGTCATTTCTTCTCCTAAGTTATCTTTTTCACATCGTTAGACCACAACTCTGCCCAAGCACTACTCTTGCTTTAGTTCTTAGTGGCAAATGCCCCATACACTACAGAGCCTCATTTGTTAAACTCTGCTTGGCCAGAATTTTATTAGCTCTAAATTTCACAAGGTCAGGCCTTGAGGCTCTGTCCTCATATCTCATCAGTGCAAATAATTACAACACTTCCATATTAGCTTTCTGAAGCCCACCCTCTGATCTCCAACTTCAATAATTCTATTTCCTCCCTCTGGGGGTTGACTTCCTTGAACATTCGCACCTACAGTCAGAGGATTGTGTCAGCTTCTCATTTAGTGTCCCCACTGTCTTCATTACATACATTAATTATACGGTAAATTCGAAGAATAATAACCTCATTGCTAATCTTCCATTTTTTCTTCTTTCTCTCACATCATAATGAATCATAAGCTCGCAACCCTGTAACAGCCACCTTTCTGCTTATCAACACCAGTGGTGTACCTATGAAGTTTAAATGCAGGAGACAGGAGCACCCACCTGCTCTGACTTGTCTCATTTCGGTTTGACAAAACAAAACCATAGCCACTGAACAGATAAGAGCATTTATTACTCTGAAAGAGGACTCAGGTTTGGTTTGCAGCATCTGTATGGAAGCTTACAATCAGCTTCTAAACCTTCTAAACGAGGGGATATGATGTCCTCTTCTGTCCTCCCTCAGAACAAGGGATGTAGGTGACACAGATACATACATGAAAGCAAACATACATGCTCATAAACATAAATAAATGTTTAAAAGACAAGTAAGCAAACACTCATAGTTTAATTTCCTGCTCTAAAGAGTCTCCCACCTCCTGGACAAGTTTTTATGAACCCTCGATATTTCTTCTTCACACTCTCTCTCAGCTACTGATACTGCTTCTTCTCCCATTTAGAAAACTGAATTCACCAGGATCTAATAATATCCTCAAAGCACATCACCTATGTGCTAGCATTTGCACTCACCTAGTCTATCTTCCTACCTACTAATCATAGCTATCTGGAAAGTTAATACCTGTTTAACCTGACTCCCTCAGTAGTACACTGAGGGATTCCTTCCAACAATTTCCCCAATGTTCCCACTAATATTATCAACTTCTTTACTTCTCTTCTATTGTAATTACTAAATTGCTCCTCACTATTGTGATTTTATTGGTTGTGACTCAACTTCTTGCTCCAAGACTGAAAAAGAGGATTTCAACCCACCACTGGGCCAACCATGCCAAGGCTCCTAAGAACCTTCTTGAACTTTTCTCTTATCCTTTGTGTCATCCAGACTGATGACTTCAGAAAGCACATTCCCAGGCAGTTTTCCTACTTTCACAATTACTCTTTATATTCCTGGCTATATTCTTTCTTAATACTAAAATAAATGGATTATGGTCCTATTTTCCTCTTTGTTTAGAATTTTTTCTTAAGCGTCCCATCGAGTTTCACAGCTGTAAATGTATTTGGTAGAAGACAATGTCAAATTTTGTATTTGTTACACAAACCTGAGCTTCACACTCAACACCCAACTTCTTCATGGATCTCCATGAGTATATCATGAAGAACAGAGGGTCTATTAGCACAGGCTGAAATTCGGTCTCCTGTTACTCTTCCTCTGGGACCTTTAGCCATCACTCATTCTTACTCTGGTTTCATACTCAGATGTAGCTTCTTGGGAACTTTCCAACCCCGAGTACCAGAATTCAGGTAGAATGCAGTCACTTATCCTTCCACTCAGAACCATTAGTTTAGTCACAACTACCACCACCTTCTCTCACCTAAATCCCAACAGAAGCTTCCTGAATAGGTGCTTCACCTATGCCTGCATCAGTCACCCTAGCTCAGATTATACACAGTCAACGCCCATAAAATTCAAGTGAGTGTCAGTTCTGTGCTCAGCAGCCCAATGTAGAAATTTCCTATTTTACTCACAAACTACAATGCAAACACAAGCAAACAAGCAAATTAAAACCCCACCATCAATAACAACAACAAAATACCCAGGCAAACTATCCATACCATTTTCAGGCTTTCCATTCACCCTATTTCAATGAGGAGGTTACAATACCTTAAAATTTGGGCTTATCCAAGTAGGCATGTTCACTCGCTTCTTTTAGAGACTTGCTCCTATGAGGCTTACATTCTGTCCACCTAGCCCAAATTCTGTCTATTGTCCCTGTTCCCATACCACCATGCTTTCTTATTCTAATCTGTTTATAATAATGTGAAACACCTTAAAATTGTCTGTAGCATTATTTGCTTATCGCTTATCTCCTATTTACTACATTAGAATATAAAACTCTTGGAAAATTCAACAGAGCTTGTTCCTAATGTGTTACGAGGGATAAAAGACATCAAGTGACAGCTGATCAATAAGTATTTGCTAATCTATACATAAAAACTGCTCTACTGGCAGAATGATATGTGATGGCATATATCTTTGGTCTTATTTATTTGATATTAAACACAAAATTATATTATTGACTATATAGTAAGTTGGATATATTTGTTTTCTATGTATTGAAAAATAATGCCAGTTTTTCTTCTTCAATAGGACACCTTATGTTACCATTATTTTCATTGTTTTGCTCAAAGCTCTTACTGCCCGGCTATTTTATGTTTTGTACAAACTTCTGTTAGTCTACAGTCCCTCTCATCTACACTATAGATTACCCATTAGAATAGGTCCTTAAGAAATTATTCTGCAACTATTTTATTCAAAATGAGACCCTCCAAGTACAGAGACGGGAACACCTTTTGATCTATGAAAGCTTCACCTCTGGTGGCATTATCTTTCCTTACATTCCAGAATGGCAAACCCATGGCTTATCTAACACACACGTTTTTAGAAGAAGACTCTAGGAAAGGAAAGGAGGAAGCCCTGGACAGTTTCAGTCATTTGATCATGGGAGAGGCACAGACAGTGTTACACCTGGAAGTTTTCCGACCCCAAGTTCTAGAATACAAACAAAATGCAATCCTTTCTCCTTAATGCTCTTGTTCTGGTTGTCAGTTCAGAAAATATGGCAGGGAGTTCAAGTGAAAGGGGAGACAGTGATGAAACACAGTGACTGTTTTCCAATGGCCACTTGAGGAACTTGCTTGGTAAGGTCTGCATTGTATTGGGACCAAATGTGGCAAAATTTCCAAAACTAATAATTTCTTGTATGTGCTTTCTTCATGTGAGACAATATTTAATTGAACTCTTTCAATATCTTTGTTCTGTATAACGTGCTTGTCCCTTACCCTCAGAGTAAACATTCCAAGACCACACTTGATGCCTGAAAATGTATAGAATTTTTTTTTGGTTCCACGTGGAGAGGTTTAATGAGAGAAGAAGAGGAGAGGAGAGGAAAGGCCGGCCATGAGCACGTGGAGGGAAGGGGTGGGGGTAGAGAGAAAGGACATGGAAGAGAGGAAGAGCAGGGAAGAGAAGAGAACGTGTATAGAATTTTTAACATATATTTATACTCTGATTTCTCTTACACATATGCATGATACTATTTAATTTGTAAATTAGAATCTATAATAGATTAACAGCATGGAGAACAGATAGGCTTCTATGAGGTTTGCTCATACATATTATATATATATGTATATTGTACATATATAATATATATTACAAGAAAAATGTAGGCTCTTTTCTTCTATCTCTTACACTTCTCTTCATTCATCTTATTTTAATGTATCTGTTTTATGTAATTATGTTTAATGATACTTATATCTATTAATAGACTCTCTTAGATAAGACCAAATTAGAAGTTTTGATAAATTTTTAAAAAAAAGAATAAATACTTGAGCATAAACACTTCTGATAAGTGTACAGTGCAGTAGCATTTCTACAGGACAAAGGGGTAAATGATGTTCCAAGAAGAAAGACAGAATGTAACAAAGATTTTATTTTGCCACTATGAACCTGACATAATTTTCAAAGAAAATTTCAAAGAAGAGATCATGCCTGCAATTTTCCACTGAGTGTTTTCAAACAATAATTATCTGTCATTAGGAAACTGAAGCCATACAAAGTGAAATCCCAGATAAGAAAGAGTTAATGTTATAATGTTTTCCCCCACTTAGTCAAGTTGCTTGCGATGGGCTCAGTAGAGATGAATAAAGCCTAGGTTTGAATGAATTCAACATGTAACCCTGTCTACCTGTGTATTTAAGGTATTGAGCTTAAGGCTAACTCAATATTTCTTGCTGCAAGTTTCAGTTAATTTTTTATTACCATGCGTCCTACTGACAGAGAATCACAGACACATTTATTAGGGAAAGATAAAGTGCGCAGGATTAGAAACTTCCTACCATTTTTCGAAGCTATACAATTTTGAATTTTTAATGCTAATTTTGACTGACATGACATACTAAGTGACAGAAAAAGAAAACAAATCTCCCCAAGTATCTCATGGGATCAGATATTACACTAATGGGCAATTTGCAGTTTTGCCCATAAGTAAATAAATTTTGAAATATCAGAGAACTTTGGGGAATGACATGTGTCTTCTGAAATCATTGCCCTTTGTCACGAGAGGGCCCATCTAATGAGAGGTGCTGTGTCGCACCAGAGAAAGCAGTTGGTTGCACATCAAACTGAATGTAGAATGATAGGGATCGCTGAAGATTTGCCAGGCTGCCAGTGAATTGGTTTTTCGTGTCCTCAGGGATAGACTGCCCTGTGAGAATTTGAACCTATCAGTTAGCTGTCAAATTTCATTTGACACCTCATCCAAAATTTAAAAGGGGCCCGCCATCTGAAGTCAGGGATGCTCTGGGAGGAAGGAAAAGGCTCTTTCTTTCCAGCCTAGCAGGATTGAAGCTGCCAAGTGCTTCAACTGAGGGCAGCAGGCTAGCAACCCTTCCCAGAACAACCTTCACAGACTCTATGGCTTCCTATGTAAGCAATTCTTTCTCAGCTTCTAAACTCATTTTTTCTCTCCTTCCTTTTTTCTTTTTTCTTTTTCTTTCTTTTTTTTTTAGACAGATGTCCCCCCAGAGGCATAGAATCCCTGAGGGGATATTTAGTACAACTTGCAAAACTGCCACTGTATTGCTACCCAACAGAGGTGACAACTCATAACTCAGAGGTTACTTAATACAACTGAGTTTTCCCTTCTCTTCTTTAGGATCTCTCTCTCTCTCTCTCTCTCTCTCTCTCTCTCTCTCTCTGCCCCAAATTTAAATTTCTCACATGTTATTTTCCTTTCTATAAAATGCAACATATACATTATTTTTTCGGGAGTGAATAAAGTTCATTCTAAAGGCAGTTCCACAAATCCTGCAAGTGTGCTCTGTACTGGAAATGTTTGCACCCTTGGATGGGAGCTTCTCCCTAAAGCCTCTGTTTCCCGTGCCCCCACTCACTGGTCTCTAGCTAACTGATTTAAATGGCTTATTGGAGGGAAAGCTTTTACAAGTTGGAAACGAACCGCCTTGAGACAAGGACCCCTTGATGGATTTGTGATTGACCTCTTGATTATCTGAGGCCATCTGAGGATATTAAAAGAGCACCAAGAGATATGTTAGCTGCAGTCAGTCTGCTGCTCCTCCCTTTGCTTCCCCTTCACACAGACTGGTTCATCAAAGGACATTTACAATGACTCATTTCAGAGATCCTGGCTTCAAAGTCAGGCTTTATTTTAAAAGAGGAAAAAAATACTAAAGTCTCCCCCTAACTCTTTAGGGCCAAAAAGGAATGATATATATCTCATCCTCTAATTGTCATTTCTATGTTCACTCTGAGCAGGAAAGAAAAGAGATAGACGCATAAGCACATATGTAGAGGAATCGGTTGAATACAGTAAAGGAAACAGCCCCCACTTTTGTCTCATCCCACCATCATTTCCATAAGTTTCTTTGGGATAGTCGTCACCATCAAACCTGGATGCTTAGCAAACTACAGAGGGTGTACAAAGGTTTTAATTTAAACATTAGCTCCTTAGGTAAATGAAGCCCGGTTCCTGCCTTTGCAATCTAATTCACACAGGGCCAATTTTATTCTTGTTCCATTATTTCATCCCATTTCTGTGATCACAAGTCTCCCTTTGAAGTTGGTTGGAACTCTGAGAGCAGAAAGAGTCCCCGGGTCTCAGAGTGAAATGTGTAATAGATCTGTAGCCTCTCAGCCTAAAGGCTTGCTCCCTCTCCCTCACTCTCCTTTCCCCTGGGGTCTTCCTCTGGGATTTGGGGGAACTCCTCAAGTTGACTTACATTTCAACTCTCTGAATGAGAGGCATTTTAATTGAGCAATGCACCATGGGCACAAAACACAGCAATGCACCATGGACACAAAACGCATTGAAGTTGGGCTTTCTTTAGGTTATATTTTAGACGGATTTCCTTTAAAAATAACATAAAAATATACGACCGAAATAAACACAAATTTTCTCATTCTTTGTGATTTTTTTTAAAGAAAGTTGTTGCAGTGCAAAGAGGCCACAGAGTTAGCCTCTAACACATTTCTACGAACAGAGATGAGCAGTATGCCTCACCCTCCTTTAGTCTTGTGTTGAGACTGGCGAACCGTAACACAATAGGTAAGACTACCAGACAGCGGAGAGATATTATCCTCCCATCAACACATACACTGCTCATGGCTACAGGCTCTCACAACATATTCTTATGAAACAACTATAAGGGCTCCAGTCAAAGAATAGCATAAAAGAAAATCACTGTCTTAACTTGGGGAATAGGTTACAAACTGATCCAGTTTGCCCAGATCTGAGGGAATTCTGGAGCTTTCAAGAGCTGTCTCGGGCAGAAAGTTTTTCATTGTAGTCTGGAAAGCAAAATCAAGAAACAGCTGTTGCATCCTTACTCTTGGTCCCCATTTGTCCTAGTTAGGGTTTCACTGCTGTGAACAGACACCATGACCAGGGCAACTCTCATAAGGAGAACATTTAGTTGGGACTGGCTTACAGGCTCAGCGGTTCAGGCCATTATCATCAAGGCAAGAGCATGGCAACATCTAGACTACATTGTCTCGGAGGAGCTGAGAGTTTTACATCTTCATCTGAAGGCTGCTAATAGAAGACTGACTTGCAGGCAGCCAGGGTGAGGATCTTATAGCCCACACCCACAGTGACACACCTACTCCAACAAGACCATACCTTCTAATCTAGTGCCATGAGAACTCCCTGAGCTGAGCATACACAAACCATCACACCATTCTTTTTCTTCTTTTCTACTTTTTTCCTATATCAAGTGGATAGGAATAGAAGCTTCAAAGCTGATGGTAAGAGACCAGATGCACTTAGAAAGTCACTTATGCTTGGGTCACATATACTGGAATGAACACAGTGTAAAATTTTGATTACTTTCAGAGTGTCCATATGTGGACCAGGCGGCAGTAAGTGTCTGGTATGGGTACTAGCGCCTCATTTTGTTCCATGCACACAATATGCTCAGCCCTTCACGTTAATTCCCAAGCCCTGAAGACAGTCACATGGAGCTCAAGAATTAGATCAGAAATGGATGGCCAATCTACTCATGGCCTAACAGACTCAGAGTAATAGCCCTTGACCAAGTTTCAGCAAGAAAGGTTGCTTCTTTATATATAATTTTCAAGTATGTCCCAGTGATTGTGACACAATGACTTAAAATAGAATAGTCTAAAACATTTCCCAGATTCCCTTTGGCATTCCTCAGTGAGCTTCCAGGTCTCCCACAGCTCTAAGACCCTAGAATTAAACTCTAGAAACTGCCTATTTTTCATCTCTCCTTGAAAATGTGCGTCGTTTCATCCATTTAATCGCTGAAATACTTCCTACTTAAAACATGTCAAAAGTGTAAGCCTAACCAGTTTACTCTGATTGTAAATCAAGTGCCTCTTCCAATATGCCTTTCTGAATTGGGAAAAATGGGGCTCTTACGGATCAATATGTGGCATTCTGCATGTTGTGATCAATTAGTGATTAAGTGCAAACGGTTTAGCTTAATTTGCTTTGAAAAGCTGTGCTTGAGCTGATAAAGTGTAGAAGCGTTTCTGAGATGAGATACAAGGAACAGATGTTTAGTATAAAATATTGATAGCACAGAGCAGAGATAAGCTTGGTATTTAATTTGTCTTAATATTTCCATTGCTACAAATTCAACAGCTTTTATCTAACCGGGTAATTACAACTTCGTTTCCCCCCCTTGGCAAAAGATAAGATAGACATTTTTTTTTTCAGTTTTCTGTCATATTTAAACTCTTTATGTTTCCCTTCTGTGTTCCCTTTTTCTCCCCTGGGCTGGGTACTGGTTGTTTTTTTTTGTTTGTTTGTTTGTTTTTTTGTTTGTTTGTTTTTGTTTTTTTTTGTTTTTTTTTTTTTTTTTTGGTTTCAATGGCCATCTTCACTTCAGAGATCAGAAAATTTGTTTGGGAAAGTTGGTATTTTTCCTACCTTGGAGTTTTTAGGGTGCTGAGCCATGTGACCCCCCCAGGAAATGAATGGCATATTAGGATAAAGTTGACTGTTTTTGTATGTTTACAGTGTGCATATGTGAAGGAAGTTTAGAAGATTATTGCTTTTTGCTGTGTGTTTTCTCTCCAGTATCATTCACATTTTGTAGTAGTCTCTGCCCCATGTGGGTGATGTCCAATCTAGCAGTGCAGGAATGGGTTCGTATCCTTTGCCACTAAAATCTTACAGCAAGAAAGAAGTATTATGGGAGATGTTGTAAAATCCCAGCAGTGGCATCTTAAGATACCCAGGAAGACAGGGTCCCCTTTGGAGATTCTTAGTTTCGCAGCTGAAATAATTTAAGAAGAACAGAAACAGAAGCCCAAGGGCAAGAAATGGACTCAAGTAGAAGCTTGAGGACAGTGTGTTAGAATTTAAAAGGAAAACCTCAGGGCAAGCAAGCTGTAGATCCTGTAACTGCCTGGAAGGAAAGAGGAGAGTAGAGAAGAAACAAAAGCTATTCTGCCTGAGCAGAGGCAGTGTGGAGGTCAGCCAGTGGGCAGGCTGCCACAGTGAGGAGGGCAGTGTTAGCAAGAGGAAGAAAGCCGAGACCTTAGTAAGGGCCTTTAAATGAGTGCTTAGGCTGTGCCAAGCAAAACTATTAAAGAGAGAAGGAAAGGAAGGAAGGAAGGAAGGAAGGAAGGAAGGAAGGAAGGGAAGGAAAGAAGAAAGGAAGGAAGAAGGAAGGAGGGAGGGAGAGAGGGAGGAAGGAAGGAAGTTGAAAGACAGGAGAAGAAAAAGAAATAGGAACACCTTTTTGAGTTTTGCTCAGAAAGGTGTCCTGTGCAGACCCAGCTAAACATGCTGAGGGTCCTAGGGACAGCACTCTGGGAGCTGAAATTCTGGGAAGGAAAATTACACTAGTTAAGGTAATCTTACTTCCTGGGGATGCTTTCTGAGCCAAGTCTCAGAGCTGTCCTACTAGATTAGCCCATAAGGTTGGGGAACGGGGCGTATCTCCATTGAGAGTTTCCATTCTTTACAAGTTCATTTAAGAGCCTTGGCTAGATAACAGGGTTGGTCATGTGAGTTCCTTTGCTGGAGGGCCAGCTGTGTTCCAAGATGATACAACTGTGATACCCTACTTCCTGTTGAAGGGAAGGGGATTGAGGCTGGGTGGATAAACAGGCCAAGGTAAAAGGTTTACAATAGCCAGTAACCCATAAGTTGTACATAGCAGTTCTCTTCATACATCATTAGTGCCTTGTAAATACATTTCTGTGTAATGGGAAGAAAGTCTAAGTAATTGTTTTCTTAAATAGGAAAACATCAGACTTCTTACAGTAGTATATGAAGGCAGATCTCCAGAAAGACGCACCCTAAAACAAAACCACAAGAGAACTTTGCACATTGATGTCACTACTTCATGCCTATGGGGCACATAACCCAAGGGAAAACTAAGAGAAATTAAGCAGACAGTCTGTAAGTTTGAGGACATGTATTGGTCCTCTTGAAAATAAAACAAAACAAACAAACAAAGAAACAAAACCAGAGAGTTCACTTCTGGACTTTGAGGATGAGGAATGATGGATCCAACACTGTCTCTACACCCAGGAAGCAACCTACTGAATGATACAATGAGGTGGGGAGAGGCAGAATCACCTTAAGTCTTCCGATTTATCATGTTAACAAATTCGAGCCTTCGTTGAAATCTTCTCAGAATTGTCAAGGCAGGATACCTGAGATGGAAATGATCAGAGTCAGTGCACAGAGGATGGGACTGGAAACACGTGTATAATTCCTGTCCTGAGAAGCTGAGACAGGATGAACTGGTTTCGACATAGTCTAACCTAGTCTACACTGGGAGATCCTGTGCCATAGCTGTCCTATTGTGCTCCAAATAAATCCATACTTAAGCTCCCTCTCGATTTCAGATGAGGTAATAGTTTATGAAGGAGTGGTATACGTCACACATGACTGTTGAAATTGACGCAGAATGGGGTCAACTATGCAAAGAACTAAAGAGAAAGGGAGGAAAGAAGGGAAGGAGGGAGGGAGGGAGAAGAGAAAAAGCAGCAGGAAGATTTGAAAAACCTAGAGTTTAGCCGGTCAGACGAAAGACTCAGTGGATAAAAGTGCTTATCGTGCAAAGCTATAGTAAGTTTGATTCTGAAACATAGGTGGAACCAACTCCTGAATATTGTTCCCTGCTCTACATGCTACATGCGTGCACATGCACAGTCACACACACACACACACACACACACACACACACACACACACACACACACACACCCTTCCTTTTTAAGAATGTGGCTGAGTTTGGATACAAATAGGAGGTCCTTCTGCCCGCAGAAAAAAGCTGTGTCCATCTTTTTGACCACCTTTCTTCATAGGTCTAAGCACTCATAGAAAGAGGTTAAGCAATCACCTTGGTGAGGCATTTTCTCTTTTAAAGAACCCAAATAAACAACTTTCAGATCCTCTTGAAGCAGTTTGCAAGCTTAAGTGCCACATCTCCATTTCCAAAGAGAGTATCAGCTTCATATTTGCATAAGTAAAAGGCTCAGTTAGATGGCTTTTGAAGAACAAAGGCACATTCTGCCTAAAGAAACACAGCATTGAAGTTCCCCCACTCTTGAGAGTTAGAAACCACTTAGCTGCCTTTTATCATCCCATTTCCCCCTTCCCAGCCCCGCCCTGACTCTGCCTCCCTGAGTTCCCATCCACAAAGGTTTCCAAAATCACAGTGTCATCAGACACCAGGACCCTTGAAGCATTGACAATACCTGCTAAGCCTGTTCTCTCTGCTCTTTGGTTGCCTGAACTCTAATGAGGTGCAAAAGGCTGGCTTAACAGTAAGCGGCTCCCACCCTCATATTCTGTAATGTACAATTATGAGGCTGACAGAGAGGGGCAATGTCAGGGGTGCACTTGTTTTCAAGGAGCCGTCAGAATATTATGCCGTGTACACTGTACGGTAATTACAGTTGGAGCGGAACAGTGTTGACTCAGACGGGTGCTATATCACCTTAAAATTCCCTCTGAATGTTCAAATAGAGATCGCTGATCTCTTCGTGGCCCCTTTGTATTTGCAGCATACAAAAAACGGTTATGTTGGCTCTCTCATTTAACCCTCCAGTCCTGCTCTGCTATAATCAGTGTTCTAACTTATACATGGAAACAGAGGTTCAGCACATAACCTAGCAGGAACGCGAATCACATGACTCCCGTTCTTCTGCCCTCAACATCTACAATAGACAGTATTTTCAGGTTATAGTATGTTTGCCAGATAAAAGTATGGTTTTTGACAAATACAATTAAGAGACTTTTAGTTGTCCCTAATCAAGAAAAGATTGTATGTACAGAGCATTTGTGTATGTGTGGGAAGTCAGGAGATACCAGATGTATAGAGCATCTGTAATTAAGCCATGTTGTATCATTAAGCATGTGATACAATTTCACAGGGGTCCTTGTGAATTTCAGGATTATTTTCGAATCTCTTGTTATTTAATGACTCTGCATGTTATAAAATTCTATATCATTCATATACTTGTTCTTTAAAAATATATGCCTACCCTTTTAATGCACCAAGTCAATTGCCTCATCATTGCTAAAGTGTTGTAAGTTTGTACATAATAAATTTTAGCTCTGAACACATTTGGCAACTATTAACTAGAGGGATTGTTGTGTCTTCGATATCCTATGGGAATTGGTATTCTTACCTATTTAAGCTAAATGGGGTCTATCTGAGTCAAATTAAATTAACTTTTAAAGATATCAATACTCGAAACAGTAGTACTTTAAGATGCCCGATTAATTGAACTGTGCATGGTAAAGTATAAAAATTGAACCTAAGACTTTTTAAAATTGTAATCTGAAATCAGGGGCTGTCCAGCCAAAAGCAATCTACAGATTCAATGCAATCCCCATCAAAATTCCAACTCAATCCTACATAAAGTTAGAGGGAGTGATTTGCAAATTCATTTGGAATAACAAAATACCCCGATGGTGTTGACTATTCCCATCAATAAAAGAACTTCTGGGGAATCACCATCCCTGACCTCAAGTTGTATTACAGAGCAATTCTGATAAAAACTGCATGGTATTGGATCAAAGACTGGCTGGTAGATCAATGAAATAGAAATGAAGACCCAGAAATGAACCTACATACCTATGGTCACTCGATTTTGACAAAGGAACTAAAACCATACAGTGGGAAAAGGACAGCATTTTTAACAAATGGTGCTGGTTCAACTGGTGGCCAGCATGTAGAAGAATGCAAATTGATCCATTCTTCTCTCGCTGTACAAAGCTCAAATCCAAGTGGATCAAGGATCTTCACATAAAACCAGACACACTTAAATTAATAGAAGAGGAAGTGGGGAAGAGCCTTGAATACTTGGGCACTGGGGAAATTTTCCTGATCAGAACATCAATGGATTATGCTCTAAGATTAACAATAGACAAATTCAACCTCATTAAATTGCAAAGATTCTGGAAGGCAAAGGACACTGTCATTAGGACAAAACAACAACCAACATATTGGGAAAAAAAGTCTTTACCAATCCTACATCCGATAGAGGGCTAATATCTAACATATACAAAGAACTCAAGAAGTTAGACTCTAGAGACTCAAATAAACCTATTAAAAATGGGCACAGAATTGAACAAAGAATTCTCAGTTGAGGAATACCAAATGGCTGAGAAGCAACTAATGAAATGTTCAACATCCTTAGACATCAGGGAAATGCAAATCAAAACAATCCTGAGAGTCCACCTCACACCAGTCAGAATGGCTAAGATCAAAAAATCAGGTGGTAGTCTATGCTGGTGAGGATGTGGAGAAAGAGGAACATTCCTCCATTGTTGGTGGGCTTGTAAGCTGGTACAACTACTCTGTAAATCGGTCTGGTGGTTGCTCAGAGAATTGGACATAGTACTACCTGAGGACCCAGCTATACCTAGCTAGGACCAGCTAGGACCCTGGGCATAGCATATTACCCAAAAGATCTCCAACATATAGCAAGGACACGTGCTCCACTATGTTCTTAGCAGACTTATTTATAATAGCCAGAAGCTGGAAAGGACCCAGATATCCTTCAATGAAGGAACGGATATAGAAAATGTGGTGCATTTACACAATGGAGTACTAATCAGCTATTAAAAACAACGACTTCATGAAATTCTTATGCAAATGGATGGAATTATAAAATATCGTCCTGAGTAAGGTAACCCAGTCACAAAAGAACACAAATGGTAGGCATTCACTGATAAATGGATATTAGCCCAAAAGTTAGGAATTCTCAAGATTCAATTCACAGACCATATGAAACTCAAGAACAAGACCAAAATCTGGATCCTTCTGTCCTTCTTAGAAGGCGGGAAACAAAACAGTCACAGAAATACAGGATCAAAGAATGGAGCAGTGACTGAAGGAAAGGCCATCCAGAGATTTGCAGTCACCAAACACAGTCACAATTGTTGATGTCAAGAAGTGCTTGCTGATAGGAGCCTGGTATGATTTCTCCTGAGATGAGGATGCTTGTAGCTAACCACTGGACCAAGCACATGGATCCCAATGGAGGAGTTAGAGAAAGGACTGAAGGATCTGAAGGGGTTTGCAACCCCATAGGAAGAACAATGATATCAACCAACCAGAGCCCACCAGAGCTCCCAGAGACTAAACAACCAACTATTGAGTACACATGGAGGGACCCATCCAGCTGCATATGTAGCAGAGGACGACCTTGTCAGGCATCGATGGGAGGAGAGACCCTTGGTCCTGTGAAGGCTCAATGCTCCAGTGTAGGGAATGCTGGGGCAGTGAAGTAGGAGTGGGAGTGTGGGAGGAGGAGCATCCTCAGAGAAGCAGGGGGAGGGGATATAAGAGAGGGGAGAACCAGTAAAGGGGATAACATTTGAAATGTAAATACATAAAATATCCAATAAAAAAAGAAAAAGAAATCAGGGGCTGATGATATGGCTTAGCCAGTAAAGTGCTTGTCACACAAGTGTTAGTTTCTGAGTTGAAATCGTCAAACACACATAAAGTTGAGGTTATAATGTGTTTTTATCCCATCATCTATAATGTGATATGGGAGGCAGTGATGGGAACAGAGCCCCGAAGCTCACAATCCTGGAATCCTGCCCTAAGGAGGCACAAAAGACTGAATTTGGAAAGCAAAGACCTACAGAGAAAGTTTCCCTTTGATCTTTAAGGCACCCGAACTGACATACTCATGTGCACACAAACATGTATATACTTACATACCCTCAGAAATAAATGAGTACAGATTTCTAAGAAAAATCAGATTGTATGTACAATGAATAAAAGCATGGCTTGTTTCCTCTTTATTTTAAAAGAATAATAAAAGTGGTTCCTTTTATGGAAAATTAAATTTCATATTTCTGGAACTATCAAACAGTGGATTCACACCTCTTTTTTAGATAATGCCATTTGCTTCCATAAGAGCCCATTATTAACCTCATCTCCTCCAATGAACAATATTAATATTAATGCCTGATTATCCTGTCTTGAGAATGTATCACCAAAACTGCCTGAAAAAGTTGACGGTATATTTATTTAGCGAAGAATAAAGCATTTCCAGTGCCTCCCCAGAAGTCAGAGTTAAAGGTACTTTCTTAAATTTATTTGCGAATGTGTTCCAAATGACTCTTCCTTGTTTCTGCTTTGGTGAGAAATTTCTCAAGTGAAATTTCAAGTGAGTGGAGGACGAGGCTGCCGCCAGCGTCTTTGACTTTGGCAATGAAAAATTGACTTGAGTTTTCAGTATTCTAAAACGGTGACTCTGGAAGTGTGCCGTGCAGCCTCCTTCAACAAAATGGATAGGGATCCATTAATTAGATATTATTATTAATGTCATACTCAGATGCGCACTGGAGAGCGGGAATAGAGCTGGGGTCAGGACCTCTGGCTTTGTGATATATGGACAGCCCTTATAAATTCCTTATAAAAAATACTTCTTACCTGGTGGCACGCTATATTAAAAAGATAGCGAATGATTAAGAGCTAGAAAGTGGGCACAAGGATTGGGTTTGTTGGCTTCGTTGTTTGGTCTTATTTTGTTTGTTTGGAAAAGTGGCAAGAAATTCCTGAAAGACTCCTCAGGTTTGGGAATCTCACAATATGAAGAAAGTCATGGGAGTCTTACATTTTTCAAGACTTACAGCAATTTCTCAGGGATCTTGATTACTGGTCTTGATTTAAGCCTATTCGAGCCAGGCAGAGGAAGAGACTTTCCCTTTGTCTATTATTTTACTGGGCAAGAACAGAGCTCCCAAAAGGTTTATGCCCCATGCTCTTCTAACCTCAAACAAGAGAATCTGGTCTGGGTTCAGAAAAGTTCAAGCCTGTTGACACTCTTAAGAGTTTGTTTTTCTAATACAACTCAAGGGTCTTGAACATGCAAAGGTGTTCAGTATTTAGGTTTTATTATTTTATATTATTTTGGAAAAGGAGGTACAAAAATACTTAAAAAAAATTCTGCTTCGCTCCTTCAGAGCATACACTTCTATCGCATAAGGCTGTGCCTTTTCAGTTCCTGGGGCTCAGGTAGAAATACTTTTTATCGAGTCTCAGAATCCTCCTGCCTCCTGACTGATTACGAGTCTTCCCCTTCTGTAAACAGAGCCTTTTCTTCCATGTAAGAATAGCTACGAGCGGGGTTGGGGATTTAGCTCAGTGGTAGAACGCTTGCCTAGGAAGCGCAAGGCCCTGGGTTCGGTCCCCAGCTCCGAAAAAAAAAGAACCAAAAAAAAAAAAAAAAAAAAAAAAGAATAGCTACGTGCCGCCATCTTGCCTAGCCTGTTACCTATTGTTTTCATGTCCAGTTGCTTTGGAACGAATAAATATTTACTCTCTAACTGAAGGTCTGTGTGACAAGCTTTTCCTGTTTCTGTGCGTGGCTGACTAATTTTTGCCTAGGATGAGGAAGCAAGGGTAACTCATGAAAAGAGCTCGGAGCTCTTCCCTTACAAGTGCTCAGTACTTGGTGCATCTCTATCAGCATCTCATGGGTTCTTTCCGTAGAAAATTCCTTTGCCCCATATGTAGAGCTGGAAGAGCAACAGAGTAATACAGATGCTCGCCTGTGTGTGTGTGTATGCGCGCGCGTGCGCGCGCATACACACACACACACACACACACACACACACACACACAGAGGCATAAACACTCAGCCCTTACTTTTATCATCTCTTTAAAATGTGATTTCCCCCCCCTCAGTGGCTTGCATTCCTTGTACTCCTGACTACTTTTCCAAGTAGTAATCAAAACCGGTAATGTTTCCTTTTGTTTCTTTTTGGGGGAAGGATCCCAGCCCAAATCCTAATCATGCTTTTAATGACACACTGGTCTTTTTCAACGGTTTCTCTGACGGCATCCCTGCCCCCTGCCCATCTTCTGCAGTTCCTTGCAGACCTCTATTGCTGATCCTCATTTCAAAAGTTTTTCTCCACTTCCCTCCTCCTGCCTGGATTTACAGCTTTCATTTCCATTTTTCTTTCCCACAAATTCCAATTAAATAGTCATTTCCAGCTTTAAAAAATGATGGAGTGATTGCATAAACGAATTAATAAGAAGAGAACTTGCTGTCATCCAACGGACCAGAATTCTGCTCTTAATACCCACATCAGGTGTCTTGAAATGCTCTGTGACTCCAGCCTCTGCTTATCCTGTGGTCTCCATGGGCATCTGCACTCATGTTCACATTCTCTCCCTCTCTCCCTCTCTCTCTCTCTCTCTCTCTCTCTCTCTCTCTCTCTCAATCTCTCTCTCTCTCTCTCTCCCCTCCCCTCCCCCTCTCTCTCTCCCCCTCTCTCTCCCTCTCCCCTTCTCTCTCCCCTCCCCTCCCCTCCCCCTCTCCCTCTCCCCCTCTGTCTCCCTCTCCCTCTCCCTCTCCCCCTCTCCCCTTCCCCCCCTCTCCCCTTCTCCTCCTCTCCCCTCTCCCCCTCCCCTCCCCTCTCTTCTCTCTCCCTTCCCCCTTTCTCTCTCTCACACACAAACATACTCACACACAGTTATACATATTTAGTTTTAAGACAAAAAAAAACACTTTTCATTTTTAGTTCAAAGATTTATACATTTAAATACTTTAATTTTTTTTGTCCCACAGAAAGATTTAATCCAATGACTTAAAGAAACACCCTTATATTATCTTAGCAACTATGAAACGCATTAGATTTTTGGTCTCCCTCTCTTGCGTATGTATCTAACTCAAGATTACACTCATATTGACTGACCAAGGAAGGGAAGAATTAAGACTTGCTACCCAGTTTTGGGGCTGGGTAACTTGGCTTCTCTGTAGATATAGATTTAATAAATAGATCTATCAGGAGAAAATCTTGCCAGCATCCTTCCTATGCTCAAGTTTGATAATGTAACCCCTCACGCGTTCATAAGCCCTTAAAAAACGTGTACATTTTAGTTGTCCAGTACCTTCCATGGCCAGCTTTTAACAAAAGTGACTAAAACCTTAAGACATTTGAAACTGAACATGGCCATTGTTATAAAACCATTCGGAATAGTTCCATGGTAACAGTACAATCAGTGGCAGATGTCTATTTTCTAATCACCTTACTGTGACTGATCAGTTAAGGAATTATAAAGCCCCACGCCCATGTTAAGTAAATGCCAATGAGTCACAGCTGACTTTATTGGTTAAACAGCTCTGAGCCCCAGTGCTGAAGTGTAATAACTTACTCTCCAAGGGTGCACGCCTCTCATTTTTAGTCTCCTGCACTGAAACAACTTGGGGTCATGATTGCCAATTGAAATTTACCAAAACAAACTGCCGTTGCTTTGCAAAGTTACTTTTATGCATTCTTTGCCAGAAAACTCCAGTGTGGGGATAACAAAAGACACAGGAATCGGTTCAATTATACACATTTTTTTTGCCGTTTTTTTCCCCCCTCAGAGTGTGTATATATACTCTGAGAATAGAAAACTCACACACAGCATGTAACCTTTTCAACTTTCCACAGTTTAAAAAACACACTGCATTGCGTTATTGCATTTCCATGCAACAGGGGACATATTTCAGCCAAAAAGGGCAAACCAGGAAATTTACTCTTGAAATCCAATTTATATAAGCATATGAATAGTATAACTATTCCCATGGAGAGTCTGGTATTCATCTTGAGAACTCTGGGGGACACATGAGAGATTGTCTGTGCAACTTCAATTTAGCCTGTGTTTAAATATAGGAAAGGAATTAGCTTGGTCCTGGAATGGTTTTTATCATCATCATCATCATCATCATCATCATCATCATCATCATCATCATCATCATCACCATCATCATTATCTTTCTCTCTGGTAAACCATTGTGATCGCCTGTGAACTGCTCAGCATTCTCTCTGCAGACTCAGTGTGACAAGTTGTCTGCAGTGACAGATCTGTGGTAGAGATTGAGCAGCCCTGAATTAATAAAGGTCAGGATTGTCACCAGCAAGAGCGCCCTGTGGCATGCGAGGACTTGCCCCCAGACAAGAGTTGAGAAGGAAAGGTACTTCCAAAGCAGACCCCAAGGCACCTGGACAAGCCGGGGATTTCCTGGGAGTTTTGCAAAGGTGTACTCTGAAGTAATTTTAAGATGCCTCTGTTTCGCCTAGTCTTTCTGCCCTTCATTGCTTGAGAACATTTTGGGTTGCTGAGGATACTAGGGTCGAACATGGAGGGAAGTGACCAAAGAAAAGGAAATGCTTCCCCAACAGTCTTAGGGTTTTCCTGCCTAGGGAGAAAGCAAAAACAGGCTAAGACTAATTAGCAGAAGAAACACATAACAAATTAATTAACCCTGGGTTGATGAACCTTACTTAGAAAGGAAGAGAGAAATGACAGGGAAACTTTTCATCTTTCCATACAATTCAAGGAAGAATGTCAAACATATAGAAATGTGCTTGGATCTAGAGTGTGCAGCCAGAGTCCCTCCTAGACTTTCTCCTGTACCACCACTTTCTCCTGATTGTCTGGTGTCAGTCAGATCCAGGTTGCTACAAAAGGATACCTAGTTAATCAGCCTCTTAAAGGAGGAAGGCTTATTAGGTTATGAGTTTAATGGTCAGAAGTTTCAGCTCATGACCTCTGGTCCCCATTGTTTAGGTGGTGAGGTCATAGATAACAATAAAGGTAGTGCAATGAGTGAACCACTTCCAGGAGTGGGGAAGAAAACACAGAGAGAGGGCTGAGCGAGGTGCAGAAATCCCAGGCTTCCTCTCAAGAGCAGTCCCACACTGATCTAAATCCTTCCAATCATTCCTGCCCTCCTTAAAGTTACACCACTCCCAACAGACCAGAAGTTGGCAAGAAAACTTGAATACAGTTCCTCTGACCTCTTCCAGAAAGGGGTATTTATTTATTGTATTTTCATATTCCTTATCTGAGAACTCAAGACAATATATTTTATCATATTTTTCTCCTCCCAGATACCTACCACCACCTACATACCTAACTTAACGTTATTTCTGAAAGAGAGTATTTATGGCTAGTGCAAAACAAGTCTGTTTTTCTGTTCCTCCTGCACTTATACTGAAAGGTGGGGAATTGGGACCATTATTTCTACGTCTTATGGCTGGGTTTTATAAAGAGGGACTTTCTATATGTACTGCCAAATAAGAGGAAGACAGGTATGGGAAGATTTCTAAGCTACTAACTTAGAGTTTAGAATGTTCACCATGACTAGTGACTATACACTGTGTTATCCCAATGCACTTGAGTCCCCAGAACAAGTTGACTTTGTCCTTAAAAAGCAGCCAAAATGTCTGCCTGTAAGATGAGAAGGTACTGGCTTTTCCCAGTCTTCCTGCCTTCTTTTTTCCCTTCCTATCTGCAGATGTGATCATCTGCGTTTGCATGTATTGCATAACTTGGCTGTTGATTTATCTGCCTGAACCTCTACCATTTTCCAATACATCCATCTGTTAAACAGAATATCTGAGAAGTGGGGTGTAGTGTCTTGTGTTTCTCTTGTGTTTGAGAGTGTTGAACCCTGCTGATTGCTCAGTACAGAGAAGACACAGTTTTTACCTTAATTTTAAACTACTTACATTTTAGGAAGAAAAGTACATTTTTTTTTTACTTCTTCCAATATCTACTTGAGAATTATAAGATAAGATTGTCAGTATTCTTTCATAGTAAATAAAATTATTTAGGATTTATACAGGATTCATGGAAACATATGACAGACTTTCCAGAAACGTGTGTTTTCCAATAAAGCTTTTATTGGTACTGGGTTTGTTTGTTTTCTTGTCCATGGTTTAAGACACATGCCTAGATTTTCTGGCAAGGAGATATTTATTTCTATATTTCTATTCCATTTGTTATATTAAGTCTCTCTATCTCTGTCTCTCTGTCTGTCTCTCTGTCTCTGTCTGTCTCTCTTTCTCTTTGTGTGTCTTCTGTGTGTCTGTGTGTCTGTCTGTTTCTGTGTATTCCCATGTGTTCAATATTCTTGCAGCCACATGATAATGAGAAAATCAGCCTACCAAAATGGTAGCCTCTCTCTTAAAACTGACTCTTAGCCAGTTTCTTTTGTAAGACATAGATGATTTTACCTTTCATGGTGGAGACTAAAAAGTACAAAGAAGCAAACACATTCTCTCCGTTTGATATCTGTGAATGAAATTAGACTAATTAAAGAGAACTATCAACTTGAACTTTCTCCACTTGGAATGCCACATTCCATTGTAGTGTGAAACAAAGTGAAGATACTCCTCAGTGACTTTAAATACAACGCCAGCCCAAAAGCATCCCCAAGAGGTTTTTTCCCCTCCTTCAGCATACTAAGTTCCCAGGAGATGAAGACATTAAAATACTATATCTTTCCCACCTTCATTTTAAAGCTTTTATATTATAGGTAATCATTATCTGAAGATAAGTTGGTTAAGTGGCTTTTGAAATTGGCCGACTGTACCTCTCCTCATAAGTGCTGTAACAAGGCTCTTCCCTTGTGATAATGTCAGCCAGTATTGTTAGTAACTGGCTACCATGTAGTCTTGTGTTAAAAAAAAAATAGGTAAATAAATTCAGTTTTGTTTCTTGGTAAATACCAAAGCCATTCAAATTCCTGAGTAGTTATAAATTTAAAAATGAAATAAAGTCTGCACCTTCAAACAGTAATTCTTTTCACTGTAATATAGTAAAATTAAGGAATTTTTAATGAGGAAAGATTAAAACTGTAGAATCATCATCTCCTCTTTGTTTTTTCTTATAGATATTAATTGTATTTGCTATATCCAGTAATTTATCACATTATGACGTTGTCACCTGTTTCATTCCATTGTACTTTGCTCATACATCACTCTGTGGTTTTTGTTCCCAGCCTCTAACTGAATTCCTCTGGCCTGGACTTCCCACGATGATGGACCTGTAACGTGTAAGCCAAATCCACCTTTCCTCCACCAATTTCGTATTAGTTTTGATGTTTATCACAGCCATAGAAAACCAATAGATACAATATATATAGTAGGCTTCATAGACGAGCAAAGCTTCAGTATTTGTTTTTTGAAAGGTTGCCTCTTTCCTTGGCTGTTTTTCTGTACTTTCTCGGTGTCTTCACACAATCCCATTTGTCATTCCCGGGACCATTTCTCAAGATATTAGAGTTCTTTCAGAGCCCCATTCTCTGCCTATATATTCAAGGGTTCTTATGGAATTTTTTTTTGCACCTTCGGAATCTGGGGTCATGTATTAAAGAATTTAATCAGTTTTGAATTGAATTAATGAGGGATGAGAAATGAGTTTAGTTAAAATTTTCAACATGTAAATACATTTTCATTGCAACATCTATTTAAGAGGCTGGCTTTTTAAATTTTTTTTAAACAATGCATCATTTGGTCCTTCTGTCAAAAATCAGATGGCTAAATCTAATTTTTTTTTCTTCTGAGAATTCTATTTTTACTACATTGTCTGCGCCTCTGTTTTTAGACCAGTATTAGGTCTCTTTTTTTTCTTTAGCTTTGTGGTCTAATTTAAAGTATTTATTGTGGCATCATAGTATCACTCTTCTTGTTTAAGATTGCTTTAGTGATTTGGAATTTGTGTGTGTGTGTGTGTGTGTGTGTGTGTGTGTGTGTGTGTGTGTACGCGCGCACGCGCACGTCCATATGATTTAAGAATTGTTATTTCTAACTTTGAGACACCACTGAAATTTTGGTCAGAATTGAATTAAGTCTGCAGGTGCAAATTCTCTTGGTAAAGTAGTCAATTTTGTGGTGCTAATTCTACAAATCCATGATCATTGCCCACTCACACATCTAGTGTATTCTTCCATTGGCTTCCATTTTTTAAAAATGTATTCAGTATGACTTTCTTACACCTTTTCAGCTAGCTTTATTCTAAACAATTGTAAAGGCATTATAAATATTACATCTCATTTTTTCTTCACTTCATTGTTGGAAAATATTTTATTGGTATGCAGCCGATTGACTCGTATGTAGCTTTTGTAACCTGCTTTGGTAAAAATGTTTACAAGACTAAAAGATCCCCAATAGCACCTTCAGAATTTTCAGAATGACTTCCAGGAAGGATCATTTAATTTCTTCCTTTCCTATTTGTGTCCCTTTATTTCTTTTTCTTGCTTCCTTGCTCAAGCTAATCCTTAAATCACTACATACAGTACACGTGAAGGTTGTGGACACCCTTCCCTTGTTACTGACTTTAGAAGAAATTTGTTTACTTCCTGCCCACTTAGAATCATGCTAGCCATACAATTACCATATATGGTCTTTATATGTATGTTATGTATTTCTTTCTTGTATTTGTACTGTGTTCAAAAGAACTTCCACCATGGAATGTTGATGAATGCAGTAAAAGGCATTCCCTGTATCTGGTGAGAAAATAAATTGCTTACATGTATTTATGTTCTATATCACACCTACTTATTTATGTATGTTGAACAACTTTGCATCATTCATATGTAATATGAATATAGAAATATATTCATATATACAGACACACATACACAAGCACACACACACACCCACACCCACACCCCCACACACACACACATATACAAATATACAACCTGTTGTTGGTAATGATCTTCTAAGTGTGTTCTTGATTTGTTTTCTCAGATATTTTGTTGGTAAAGTTTGCATCTATGTTCATCAGAGAATTTTGTTTATAGCACTGTTTTGAGTCATATCCTTGTCTGGTTTTGGTGACTTCCTAGAATGGGCTTTGAACTGTTCCCTCCTGTTCTATTTCATGGAAACTTGTGCTAAACTTTGATCAAGTTAATCTACTCTCACTTATTCAAAAAAAGTTTTTCCTCAATATAGGACTTCAGTGACAAACACGCAGATAGATGATGGAGGAAAATAACACATACTTTTTTATCAATATCAACTATATTTGTTATCAATTATTTCAAGCTATTTTATTTGCACACACACATGCACATACATATAAATATCAGACTACAATTCTAGAGATTGCCAATTACAGACTTTATATTTTAGAGGCTATTTTTATGTCTTAAGAGGAGGCTGTACCATCGCCTATGTTGATAAATATTTTATTGTCTCATTTTAGTCACTGTTCAGTACTTCTATTTTCAACATCATGTTTGAGTATTTTAAGGTTATATTAATGTTGCTGTTATTAATCAAATGCTGGCATTTTTATGACAAACTAATATCATTATGCTTAATTCTATGGTACTTTAAGGTCCTAAGATACATTGACTATAGGGAAAACTTATAATTTTGGTATACTTTGTCTTCTCTGTCTTCTACACTAAAAGGTTAATCTTAGTCTCGTGGTCCTTAGAGTTAATGATCCCCTGTCATTTGTTTATTTTTATTTTTTTCATTTGTTTATTTTTAGCATATAGCTTATTTACCACTTTTATGAATTTGCTTTCAGTCAGCCTACAAATTAAAATACGAATCTCTTGAACAAACATCCAATACTCTTATTCCTAGAATGCTAACCCAGTGTTGGATTTCTTCTACCCCAGTGTATTTTTCACATAAAATTAACCATCACTCCATATTTTCATCAGTTTTTATCATGTATTCACAGCCTAATACAAAGATGCTGTGTAAAGGCATGAGCAAGACAGAGTTCCATGTAAACTCTGTAAAGAAATGTTATCATTAAGACTCCATATATCACACAAGTGGATGTTTCTTACACTATTTGCTAGAGTTCATTTAATGTCAGAAAAAATGAAGCTATGAAAAAAAAGCCAAAGAAGCTTACACAAAACCAAGCATTAAGATTCATAATTTTTGAAAGGACTAAACATGATCTGTTTCATTATTATCATAAGATCGTAATTGGCTACTAAGCTACAATAAAAAGTAGGGCAGCATTTGGCAGCAGAGTAATCCACTAATGATTGATACAGGAAATAGCAGCAGTCACACTGCTAGAACCCTCGGGTCCTTGGGAGGCAAGTGTGAATAAAAAGCAGACTTAAGAAGCCTGCGTTCTTTTGAGAAAAATCAAAATAAGAGGCCACAGTAGACGCAATTTGCTGTAGCGTAACAGATAATTTTCAAGCCCTTCTAAGTTGCTGATCTCTTTCTTTAACTAAAAAAACTTACAAGGTTAGCAACCAAACACACCACTGTGAAATGGGCCTATGAAGTCTGCAGTGAGAAAATATCTTGGGCTGGTTATTCTAGAAAGTTCCTGGAAAAGTGTCATATGCAAGTATACATCAAGAAACATATTCCGCTCCAATGGTATCAAAAGATCTGCCAAAGTCACTTTGTGGGCTACGTGGCCCAAGGCAAGTGTGAGGCTACTGTCCCTTCGGGAACATTCGGGAACATTTAAGCAGCTTGTGTTGTACAGCTTGCCACACCTTGCAGAGATCTAGGCCTTCTGCTCTCTTCTTTATCTCTCCCCGCTGCCAGTTCAGGTTGTCAGAGATCTCATTTATCCCTTTCTTATTCCAGACAAATACACCCAGCTCTTGCCAGGAGCTGCCTGCCATTAGTAATAACTCATGAGAATTGACAGTGAAAGTCTCTCAGAGACGCCACATGCTAACTGGTAGACTTTACACGGATGAAGCCTTTTGGAGCCATCTTTAGCCAGAGGGAGCACTTGAACTGGACAATAGGGAAACACCTAAAAACAGATCATTGTATAACTCTCGTTACAACTACTACTACTATTATTACTACTACTACTACTGCTGCTGCTGCTGCTGCTGCTGCTGCTGCTGCTGCTACTACTACTACTACTATGGCTCACGCAGCATGAAAATAAATCATTGACAATAAGCATATTTAATTGTGATTTTCAGTTCATCCCTTTCGTGCAGTTTTAGATAGATAGTATTGGTGGGCTACCAAGCCGAGTGCTGCCTCTCATCTGGGAAGTCTGGCAGATTACTGGCAAAACAAACAACAAACATTAATTGTTAAATGAAATTTTATTTTAGCCTTTGTGTTTTGTGTTTGCAATATGAGAAAAAATAAATTCTATACCTGCAAGAATGAATAAATTAGTAGACAGATGAGTCTGAGGAATGCAGTTTAATATCCGTGACTCCCACTGGAACAAGGGAGACACTAGGACCGGTAGAGGAGACTTTGTGGGATAAAGGAGGATTCGAAGGGCATAAAAGTTGAAGGCAGATGCAGGAGTGTAGGAGTGAGCCCTTAGAATTCCGGCGGCTGCTGCTCGGGACATCATAGAGAAGCACTGAGGGATTATTGGCATTGTCTGTAAGAGTAAGGCTGAGGTAAGAGATGGAGAGCAGAGGGTACCAATGGAGGGTGCATTCATACAAATGGAAACGCTCTCTAATATAATGGAATTTTCCACAAATGGTAATGTATAATTAGGCAGGGTTATTGTACATGTAGGCAGCAGTCAGGATGGATGGATATTTTATATATCTACATATGAAGCAGAGGATGCTCTTATCTGGCATCAGTGGGCGGAGAGGCCCTCGGTCTTGTGCAGACTTGATACCCAGCATAAAGAGATGGTAGAGTAGTGAGGCAGGAATGGGAGGGTGGGTGGGGGAGCACCCTCATAGCAGCAAAGTAGAAGGGAGATGGGATGTGGAAGGTTTCAGAGGGGAAACCAGGAAGGGGGACAGCATTCGAAAGGCAAATAAATAAGATAACCATTTAAAAATAGAATTGGAAACTAAAAAACAAAAATTTGAACACTTGTCAAATTATCGCAAAGGCATTTTGAACTTTAGGGTTATGGCTTTGATGTAGTTTCAGTGGGGAAAAATAAAAGCAAAAAAAAACCTTCATGTGTATTATTCATTACGGCCAAAAAACACACTGCCAGAAAAATTAAAAATCACTTTTCTCCTACCATCAAGCTATCACCAAAATTGTTCTTGAAGTATTCTAGCGAGAAAATAGTTTTAAATAAACATAAGTAGAAGCTAACCTTAAAGATACAGTTTATTTAATAAGATAGAAAAGAAATGCGATTAGGTTTTATCTCATGGGGATGTGTGTTTATCTTGAAGGATGGGTTTTCAGCGTGTGTGTCTATGTTGGAATTGTGAAAGCCACTAGGAATGAACATAAGGAACCTATGCAGGATGAGAGAGAGAGCATCATTAGCAGGAAGACGCCATCAGCTCACATGACCAAATCTCTGGATCAAGCGGAAAACGCAGTTTATCTTTTTAGAAAGCGTAGGTATAAGGCCCCCACAATTTGGTGAGTCTCATCAGCAGAAATCCAAACTCCTGAGGTGAGGCCTAATTAACAAGACCGCTTTTGAAGGCTGGATGCTTCGGGTGTGTCCTGGATCCTCTCAAATCCACATAACTAACCAATGGGTGAAGTGAACAGGAATCAAGTATCGGGGGCTGGAGTCCCTCTTGATGAAGAGAAGAGGGATGTAGCACGTTCCTGTGGTACACGAATAAATACAAGCTTATTTGGTAAATAATGATAACAATTTGTTTCACTAAAGCACTTAGGAGAAAATAAATGATTTCTTAAAAGTGTAGAATTGCTATTCATAAACTCATCTGTAGCTAGCACGATTTCGATTCCCCTTAGCATGTAATTGAGAACTAAAACCATTGATGCCTATCTCTCTCTTTTTTTTTCATCTTTATTAACTTGAGTATTTCTTATTTACATTTCTATTGTTATTCCCTTTCCCGGTTTCTGGGCCAACATCCCCCTAATCCCTCCCCTTCCCCTTCTCTATGGGTGTTCCCCTCCCCATCCTCCCCCCATTACCGCCCTCCCCCAACAATCACGTTCACTGGGGGTTCAGTCTTGGCAGGACCAAGGGCTTCCCCTTCCACTGGTGCTCTTACTAGGATATTCATTGCTACCTATGAGGTTGGAGCCCAGGGTCAGTCCATGTATAGTCTTTGGGTAGTGGCTTAGTCTCTGGAAGCTCTGGTTGGTTGGCATTGTTGTTCATATGGGGTCTCAAGCCCCATTGATGACTTTCTTAAGCCAGATACTTTATACCTCAATCTGCAGGTAAGGTTGTTGAAGTGAGAAATATATGTTTGTCTTCAGTGGGGCGTGTCCTTGTGATGAATGTGGAGTGCTAGTTTAGAGACTAAATGAATGCTTGCTTTAAAGAATCTTGTTTTTTACTATTATTAATTTGGTGCATTGTCAAAGAAAATGTTGAAAAGTGGTATGAAGACTAGCTCTAAAGTCTTCATGTGGATCTGTGTGTTTATAAGTCTACCTGGTTCGCTTGGCGGTTTATAGTGTTTCATTCTCTCAATAGCTCTCTTTACACTTGTACTTCATAGCCTTGTACTTGTGCGTTTTGCCAGTGTTTCAGGGTAAATTTTCATCTTCCTGTAGCTTCTACCCACAAACTCTTCAGGGACAGCCTTTTGTTGACTACATTGAACTTGTAAACTTTATGAGCACATCTTGGGAACTATACTATGTTTAAAATTATAGCTCATTCTTCGTTTGATTGGTCAGTGTAATACATCCTTTCCAGCAGTTCTATCTCCACCAGGAAGGAATCCAGGTCAAGAGTATGTCATTTCACTTCTGGCCTTTGCATCCTCCCTTAATCTGCCACACTTCTTTATCTTTCATATTGCTTCACAATTTAAAAATATACAAAATATACCAAAGTACATTAACTACACTTAAGGGTAAACCCTATGCCCAGCAATAGTTAGAAATTATAAAACAAACTGAATGGCCCACTCTTGCTTTGTAGACTTTGTTTTTCTCATATTGCTTTGTTTGAGCCATTTATTTATTTATTTATTTATTTATTTATTTATTTATTTATTCTCCCTGGTGTTTTGCTTTTATTTTAGATTTCGTGATTTTGTATTTTTCTGTTTTGTGTTTGTTACTAGTTTCTAAATACTTTGAAGACTCTTCTTTTGGCAGTGGTTTCGTCTGTTTGTTTTCTAGAGAAAGGAAGAAAGAAAGGGTGCAAAGTTTGGTAGCTGGGAAAATTTTGGAGGAGTTTGTAGAGAGGAAACCATTATCAGAACATACTGTATATTTTAAAAGTGGGCTTTATTTTGTTATTGTTGTTGTTTATTTTGGGTTTGGGTGGGTTTTGTTTTTAGTTTAAAAAATCATATACTTTAAATTTTAAAATCAATACTTTTTTATTTCATGATTCCACATGGAGAGGTTTAATGAGAGAAGAGTAGAAGAGTGGAAAGGCAGCGGGCCATGGGCACATGGAGGGGGTGGGGTGGGGAAGGGGGAAAGAGCAGTGAAGAATAAAGAGTAAGAGAGGAGTAAGAGAGTAAAGTCAATACCTATTAATTTGTATTGAATTACAAACTTCAAGCACACATTGATTTACTTTGATCATGCTACTACCTATCTCCAACTTCATGTCCTCTTTTTTAAAATTATCATATCAAATTATCATATCGAATTATCATATTAAATTATCATACCAAATCTGGTTTGTAAGGCTGTCTGTTCTAATATGCTCTACCCACCAGAGGTTACTCTATGAAACGTGCCTCTAACTCCCCCAATATAAGTCAACTATCCACTCCTCCACGATCTGTGGGAACTGGTGAGACATGCTCCCTCTCAGGTTGGAATGGTGACTGGCTTGATCTTATGTCAATCTTGTGCAGGCAACATTATAGGTGTAGCTGTCTTGTCAATTCCAAAATAATTTGCTTCTCTCTAGACCTCCCTATCTTCTGTTTTTTACAACTTTCCATCCTCTCTTCCACAATAATCTCAAATTTGGTGGTGGTGGGGCGACAGGTATTGTACAGATATTCATTTATAAGTGAGCATTTCATAGACACTTAGTGTCTAGAGTTCAATCAGTTGTAGTTTCTGTGTTAATTACCATCTCCTGCACAAAGAAGCATCTCTGATTAAGTCTGAGAGCTACACTAATTGATGTTTACAGAGACATGAACACGAACATGAGCATATTGGACTGCTACTGAGGATTTTAGTGTTATAAAGCTATAACTCTGTGTTCATCTGTCCCTCTGTCTTTGCTTGGTGCTCTTGACCTTACCTCTTCTTTCTGTTCCTGAGATTTGCTCCTTTATTTGTAACCATTACCAATCTAAAAGTGATACTTGAAGATTACACAGACATCTTTTTGGGAATTGCTGCTGATTTAGAATCAAGTGCTGTTTCTTCTTCTAACTAGAAGAGTTGAAGTCCACAAACGTCCTAACCTTACGTCTCATTCTGCTGTTTTCCTTTTGCATAGCTTTCTCCTATATGTGTCTATTGAACAGTGTATGGTGTCCTTCGTCAGAATCAGTTCATGAGATTTCAAGTTGCTTATAACAACATCATCAAAGGTGTAAATTAGGCTGTGGTGATATATTTGGCCAGTGGAGACTTTCAACTCCTTGTTATCTCTGGTGTCAATTAGCCTTGCTATCTCTGACTGAAACTGTCTTATCTGTAAGCCTCGTTGTAACATGCCTCCTGTGTTTTTAGCTCTCTTTGGGTGTAGGTAGGCCAGACTGCAGCATTGATCTGCCCCCAAGCACAGTATGGAACAGAAAAAAGATGTGTCTGCAGTAGGGCAGTTAGGTCCTGAATCCTCTGGGCCCTTTAGGGTCCCAGTTAGGCCAGATATTGGGTCAGGAGAGATTTCTCTGTTAGCCTTGTTGTGACAGACCTCTTGGAAGTCCAACTGTATCTGGGTGTGTCTGTATTTTTACAATGTCTGTCCAAGAGAAAGTTTTCCCTGGTATTAGATTATTAAGAATTAAATGAACTGTTATTCATCATTGTTGTCTGACAGTTTTCCTGGGGAGACATGAGCAAACTTCTACTTACTCCAGATTGGGACTCAATAACTGACCATATCATCAAAGTCCAACTTCATAAACCATTGACTTCATTGGGATTACTAACAGGAATATGGGTGAATGATTACTTACAGGAGTATGGGCAAACTACTTTCACCATATTATCTCATGAAAGAATAAGATATAGCAAGTTTAGAAAGCCTAGAACTCTCTACATGACTATAAGCATGTCAGAAGATCAAGTCATTTTTTCCTCAGCAATCTTTTCTACTCATGAAATACTGGGGTGGGATAAATAATGTGTACTTTGTAAGCCTCGGGAACTTCCTGAGATTTGTAAGTTGTAATTTGTATTATGTCAGAATCTTTATGGGGCTCCCTTTATAAGAGATTGAGTCTTAAATGCCATCCCTCTGCAATGGAATCTTTTAACTCAAAGGAAATTCTACACGATCAACATGCAGATATTAATATTACATTTTATAGAGAAAGCATTTACAGGCATTTAGGAGAAACTGCTGGATCATAACCTTAGGGTAGCAAGTTTATAACTGTAGCAACTACTCATTTATTCTGGGGCTTGAATGGCTTTTATTATAAATACTCTGCTAAGACATCTAGACTTGTTGGGATAGTTCCAATATCAGGTTACTCAATAACTTTGGAAGAATCTATTTCATTTTAATGGTCTTATGGTAAGGAAAGCAATCCTACATGAAACATTAAGTTAAATGTCTTATTATGCAACTTAAAGACTGATCATTTACCTTTTCTAGTCATTTCTTTTCTAAGCTGACAATCCTAAGTGTTTTCTACAGTTCTTAATGTGACACTGTTTTGAGTCATTGTTTAAGGCCTGTCTAAACATGTATATACTGCCAGTGCTGTGTCTTTACTTATGTTGGCTGCAGCCCGTTGTGGATCCAAGTTAGATGAAAGTGGGAAGCAGCTATAACATCAGAGTGGGAGTGACTTACAAGCTAGGGGCTTTGGCTGGTATTCTCACTTTGCAGGATCTGTGAAGTTTCTTTAAGCTTTTGCATGGTTGCTGTATATTTTTCTTAAGCAGATAAGGAATTTATACTATAGAATGAAAAATTGGAAGTGTCTCCTGGAAGTGAAGGTTATGAATGTGGCCAAGATTCAACGGCAGCTAGAAAAAGGATGTACAGAATGAAAGAAGCCTACAAAATATGTTCATTCAATTTCTCTTTCTCATTTCCAATCCATTCATATTTTCTATATAAGTTCTATACATAACCTTTTCTTTCTCAAAAAACTAGCTTGTGTGACACGCTTGAGTATTAATGTTTGACCCAATTATTAAGAATGACTGTTTGTACTTGATTATACTTCACAAACTACCAATAGAGAGTCTACTTATTCAAACTCACCTTAAAGAATGTTCTTCCCTCAGCTAATCATTTGAGGTGAGGAACAAGGAGTACGTTGCTTCATTTCACAGCTGTCCTTTTATAACTATGGAAGAGACCTTGATAATGCTTAGAGAAAAAAAAATGCCTGGAGTCTACAGTAGAGGCTCTTCCAAATGTCTATTATAAAGGAAAGGCAATGCTGGGTTTCCAAGGGATTGAGAAAATAGTTGAGGTTTCTGTAAGCGGTAATTAGGTAGAAATTGAGAATATAAAAACAACACAGCTAGAGTTTAAAGATTTACTTTAAGATAGCTAAAAAATGTGGGGTAAGAAGCTTAGATTTACTTTCTTGTCTTGCTCAGTTCAGAAAGGGATTCTTGGATGAACTCAGCTGGTTAATTGGGCTTAGAAAAGAAAAGCAAAACAAAATAAACAAACAAAAAACAAAAACCAAAAGAACAAGTGCTATACATCTCTTAATAATCCTTAAGGACAGATTTTCTCTGTTGACAATTAGGTCATGCTTTTGTTTGCATATTGGCCAATTTCTACACTAGCTTTTGTATTCTTTAAAAAAATGTGTATTCCATCTCTACTAAATCCTGTGTATACTGTCCAAGGCTTGATATTGATATTTATATTCATCCTGGTTGAGTTTAAGATACGTGTCATCATACTAGTCTAGAATGACTTGTTTGAATGATCATTCTGTATTAGATTAGAACAGTTATCCCTTTATATTTATTATCAATTACAAGCAGGTTATGATGATGTTTGAAATCATGATATCAGATGAAATTCATTGACTAGTTGATGGTACAGTAGGGAGTCAGACCTTTTTTACATTGTCAAATAGTGTATGAAACTGCATATGCCATTCAATTGTACTATGCCTTTGTTCATACTTAAGTTACTGGTCTATTATCACTATAATATAGAACAGCATCTGAATTAGTCAGGATTCTATAGAGTAATAGAATATATATAATGAACCTTTAAGTATATGGAAGGAGGATTCATTACAATGACTTTTACTCTGTGGTCCAGATGTACAGAATGAAAGATAATCTAACAATGGCTGCTTATAAATGAAAGGTCAGAGAATCCTTTTTTTTTTCTTGAGACCACAAGGCTGGATGTCATCAGTAGTCTTCAGTATATGCTTGAATCCTAGAGAAGTAGGCTCTAATGTCAGTAGAGGAAAGGACTTGTAAGCAAGAAAAACAAGCAGAAAAGCTACCATCTTCTATGTGCATTATATAGGCTTCCAGCAGAAGAAATGGTTCAGACTGGAGATGGGTTTTCCCACCTCAAAAGATCTAGATTAAAAAGTATGTCTTTCTACCTCAAAAGTCCAGATTAGATATGGCTTTCTAATTCAAACTAAACAAAACTCTCTCACAGTAATCTACCTCCACTTTTGGGTTTTACTTAATTCCATATGTAGTCAGGTCAACGACCAAGAACAGCTATCACAGCATCTAAAAAGGAGTGAGCCAATTGCTTCAGTTTCAGTATAAGCTGATAACATAGAAACTTCCTTTTCTTATGAATGAGGAAGTACCAGGTGTGATGAATTGCTACAATTCTGGCCCTGGGGTGGTCTGATCTGAAGGACCCATTTGAAGTGTGTGGATTTTTCTTTTTCCTGCAATAGAAAGAATATATGAATATGTGAAGCTATAGAACACGCCTTGACTGGAGAGGTAATTTCTCTTGTCTGTACCATCAAATGTATATCAAGTGTCAAGTGGTGCCTTTAAGGCTGCAGTCAGCATGGGCATCAAGCCTGCTGAAAGTCACATCGATTAAAGGGATTACATTACTTTGATTCTAATGGAGCTCCAATGAGTGTAGCAAGGCTTCTGTAACATATGCATGCTATTTCAACTTATGCATCAAACCTACATTCTTTTTATTCTTTTAAATCACAGATCCCATTTTTCTCCTCATGGAACTAATCTTCTCAATTCTAGTACCATACTTCAGTAAAGCTGCCTCTTGTCAGAAAGGCAAATGTGGTATGCTCTTAACCAGAGGATCCTGTCATCCACTGACCAGAACAATAATGTCAGGGACAGGGAAAGTTAATAAAATCGGGTTTTACTCATCAAGAAATATAAATATTAAGTAGAATGATAAAAACATATGTAGTTTCTTTGTAGTTCTATATCTTTCTGTGTGGGTATTCTAGACTCTTTTATGTCCTATTTCGCTCAAAGTTCAGCTATTTCACTTTTGTCTTCAGATATGTATGCTACTGAGCTTAGGTCTTTTCTCTAATGACAAGATCATGTCAGAGTTTGGGGAATTAATAAACAGTGAATGTTTATTTGATCCAAGGTTCTGGAGTAGAGGGAGTACAAGAGCATGATATCTACATTTAGTAACAACCTTCGACTTGCATCTTACCATAACCAGATGCTGGGCAGGCATATGCAAAATAGAAAGAAAACAGACCAAAAGCATGTCTTTCTAAATCAGGAACGCATTTCTGAGATAATATTTTTAATCCTTTTGTGAGGACAAAATGACCTTTTGTGTCCAGGTCATTTCTTAAAGGCTTCAATTCCTAATAACATTGTAATTACAGTTAATTTTCAGTATGTAGTTTGGAAAGGATATTGAAACCATAGAACAGGTCCACCCATTGCCAGAAAATTAGGTCTGTGCTCACATTGGAAGATAGCTACTATCTTCCAATGGCTAAAACTAATGAACTAAGATTTCTAAAAATGAAATTTATATTTTATAAATTTAACAAATGCAACATTCAAATGGCCTGAGTGATTATTCCAAATATAAAATCTATGTAGACATGAGACTTTTTGCTTTTCTCTGTTACATAAAAGAGACAAATTCTAAATTGGCTGTTTCTATAATTTCTTCCCACGGTCTATTTCACAAGACCCATGTACATCCATTACCATTCTAAACCATCCATTGCTGTATAATAATCTCATGAAGTCTTCATGCCTTAGAAAAACAATATTCATCTTGTAATTCCATAGGTATGGAATATTGCCAGAGATCTTTGTTTCAAGATCTCTCAATGTTGCTACTGAAATGTGAGTGATGTCTCTGCTGTTGCCTGAATGCTCAAATGGGATTCCAATTTCATTCATGTGATTGTTGAAAGAATTCACTATTTCAACGTATGCCATTTTGGGTCAGTTCCTCTATTTCTACTTTGTGAAAGCATTGATTACATCTTTTATGAATTGCCTCTCTATGAGGCCATAACACATTAGGAAAAAATAGAATCAGAGGGAGAGAGTTTGGATAAGTAAGATAATGTGAGTCTTTTATTGACCTACTTCTTCTAACCAGGGCCTATCTCCTAATAACCCATTCAGCTATTCATTCTTCAATGGATTAATTCATTCACAAGTTAGCATCACTATAATCACCCTTCACCACCTACAGATGAAGATATAAACACATAACTCTGCAATCCATTGTATAGTCAAACCATAATATTTTGCCACAATATTTGGCACCCACTGGCCCATTCCTTCCTTTTAGTGAAAGTTGCATATAGTCCATCCTCAAAAAATCTTAATACATCCTTCAGTTTTTAAATTACCAACTCTAAACTGTTGTCTGAGATGCAAGGCAGAGTCTTAGCTATGAACTCTGTAAAATTCCAACAAGCATGTTGCATATTTCCAGCACACTATGCTACAGGATGGATTATTAATCACTCTTTGATGCTGTGATATGACCAATAAGAACTCTAAGAGTTTATTTCAATTGATAGTTCTAGACAGATGGGGCTTATTATGCTGGGGGAAGCTATGGCATGACAGCAGGGGCAGGAAGCAGTGTGAGCACATTTTGTTGGCACAAAAGAAAGAGAGAAAATAACGAGAAGTGGAGCAAGGCTAAAGTCCTTCAAAACCAATGCCCAGTAACATACTTTCTCAAGCAAGCGTGCTACAAAATAGTGAAATGGTCAACTACATCAATCCATAAGGGGCATTTGTCATGCAAATAGCCACACAGGGTAAAGCATATATCACAAGTGAGACACAGGAATCAAAAACAGGAAGATCAGACCAAATCAAAAACCGAAACCCTGCTAAGCAAAGGTTAAAAATCATAGTTGTGTATCTGTTACTCAGGACATATGTGGTATGATGGGAGCTCTAAAGAATCTGCACATTCATATCCTGGAGACATACAAATTACACTGTATGGTGATTCTCTTTGGTTGGCTTGCTCTTAGCCTGCTGCTTTATGTGGTAAATGTCTACATTCATGACCTCTCTGACTTCTTGGTTTCTCTATTGCAGAGCTGGCTGTAGTCAAATAGCTTCACTCATAACCTTCTCAATGCATGCCTCCAGGAACTCTGACCCTACCATTTATTGCTAGTTTTCCAAGGTCTGTGTTTAAAATCTGGGTGGAGGCCTTGATTCACCTGTAAGCATTGCTTGCAAAAACAGCATCACCTGTCTTAGTCTCACCATCTTTTGCCTTGGAGAGACCCTGTGACCAAGGCAATTCTTTTAAAAGAAAGCATTAATTGGAGACTTGATTACAGTTTCAGAGGCTTAGTCCATTGTCACCATAAGGAAGCATGGTAGATCCTGTGGCACTTGAACAGTAGCTAAGAGCTACATCTTGGTCAGCAGGCCAAGAACATAAGATCCTGAGTCTACCATAGACTTTTGACAGCTCAACACCCAGCCAAAGTCACACACATCCTCCAACAAGGCCATAACTCCTAACCCTTCTAAACATTTCTGATACCTGCTTACTAAGCATTTAAATATATAAGCCTATGTAGGGTCACTGTTGTTCAAACCACTACAACACAGATGGAATTAACTCAAGAAGTATTGTGCCTACTAAAAAATAAAAATTTTACAGCCATTAGCTTCTTAATATCTGAATTTGGAATGTTTGAAATGGTATCCTAGAACTCTCTTTCCAAAGTAAAGCACCATAATACTTTTGATACTATCCGAATCCAAGCAGAGAATTTCTGGAATATCTTCATGATCTTTTCCCTTTGTCTTCATAGAAAGCTCCTTATGACTTTTAGAACCTTGTCTCTTTAATATCACATCTTCCTTTGCCTAACTTCAAATGTGTTTCTTTCACTTTGCAAAACTAAAATTTTTTTCTAACGATTTTTCCTCCCTAATTTTCATTCTAAACTTGACTAAAGTAAAAATCCATCAATATCCATGCCACTTCCTGAAAGCCATACTGACTGGAATATTTTTATTGAATCAATTATTAACTATGCCCTAACATCCCACAAAGTCTCAGGGCGTGGAAAAGTATGTAAGGGCTTCCATGAGACAATAAAATGAATGGGTACCGGTCCAGTGCCCAGTGGGATCATTTCTTATCTAACCTTATGAGAATTGTCTTTAATTCACACTCCCCTCAACTACTATCATTTGAATAGCCAGTGATATTTATCAAGTTCATCTTTTAAGTATCACCAGATTTGCACTCTCCATCAATCTTATCTCTGTTCCTCCTTCAAAGTAGTTCCAAAGGCATAAGAGTCACATGTTCAGGTTTCTTGACAACAATAGCCTCTGAAGATACCAATTCCCTTTCCCAGAGTTGATGTTTTTTATCTTTACTGATGTGACAAAATATATGTAGAAATAATGAAAAGAAATAAAGATTATTTTGGTTCACAGTTTCAGACTTTTCAATCTAGGTTCACTTACCCCACTCTTTCTGGGCCATGGTGAAGCTTATAGTGGGACATTTATGGTAGATCAGTGCTGTGTACTTCTTTGTCATTGGGAAGTGAAGAAACAGGGATGAGTCAGAGACAAGGTACATCCTTCAAAGATATACTTCTTCTACCTGGCCCACCTTCTATAACCCACTCCATTATTAATCCATCTGACAATGAATTCATTGAGGCAATTAACAGCCCTGTGAGGAAATCCCTTCTTAGTAGTTTGATCAACTCATGACCAAGTTCTCAGTGTATATGCCTATTTGAGCTATTTTATATCTAAATCTTAATATGAATATCATATATTTGGGTGATCATGATGCAGTGCGAATTGGATCTGTTGGAGACAAGATTGCTATACTGTTGTATAGGATTCCCATAGTAAAATCAGTTTTGAGGGTGTGAATACAATTAGCCTCTACAAGGATGTCAGTGACTACTGTAGAATTCACATCATTGCCATGTAATTTTCTATCATATATACATATATATATATGTAGATATATGCATATGTATGTCTTACTTCTCTTTGGTGTTTCTGTTAGCACATTACTTTAGTATCTTGGCTGTCAGTTGCTTCAAAAATTAACTCTTGACTATCTGCAAAAAATAATTTTCATGTACATATGCTCTCTGTAACCATCCTCTTTCATTTGCATATATAAGAATTTCACATTTAAGCATTTTTTAACGTCTAAATGCTAGCAATATTGTCCTAAGCAGCACACCAGTATAGAGACAAGTAATTTACGTGTGCTGTATTCTCATGATGACAGATAGAATAGAGAGCTTAAGATTTAAATCAATATTCAACAGTGCTGTTCATAGAATATAGATACGATAATGGCTGAGCTGTTTGGGGAAGAGGCATTCTGATTAACTAAGTGGTTTAGTTAAAATAGATCAGGGCTGAAGGGGTGGTCACAGAGCCGAGGATTTCCACGTGATGTACTTGGCCCTGGGTTCAAAAGAGGAGGCTTAATGTTAGCATTGTTCAAAACGTGTAGTAAACACCTTCTAATATATATGCATTTTTTGCATTTTGTCAATGTAATCTATAAACCAAGAGTACTGTATGAGGAAAGCTGGCGTATACGTATTGTTATTAGTATTCTTGTTCAGGCAGACTTGTGTTTATCCACCGATTCAGGAAGCAGTTGTGGAATCTACATTTTGTGTCTGATGTACTGGCTGCCTGTGCAGATGAATAATACATAGTCCTTGCACTTTACAAACCCAGTTATTTAGAGAAAGCAGATGTAAATAAATATTTATAATGTTTTATACAAAACAGTGATAATAGGAGGACACGGATCACATGGAAGTTATTTGGAATATTCTCAGTTCATTTTTCAGAAATTATCTTTAAATATCCATTGTGAGTTGGAGTATCTTAATTTTCCTAAGCATATGTCTATAGGGGGAGAACCCACTATTGCACTTATATCTTAAAAGACAGGCTATCAAACATCAAGCATTGCTAAGGAAATGATTATAGATTAAAGCATATTGTGTTTGCTCTAATTAAAAGCAAGTGCATGTGTCTATATTGGTTACCAAGGTTATTAGTTAGCTATTTTGATCTAACAAATTCACCCTGAACATTCTGGACCTTAAGCAAAAAGATGTTTTATCTCATCATTTCTGCTGTTGGATAATCTAGATAGTTGAGAAGGGAATGGAAATGTTAATGCCTTTCAAGGTAATTCTGTAGAGGCAACATGCAGTAGCAGCAACTAAGGATGCAACATTTCAAGCTTGATGTGGAAAGGAATTTGGCTCCGTTGGCTGTTGGAAGGCCTGAGGTTTTTACTCTGCTTCCACATGGCAATTAAACCATTATAGCATATGGTTGCCCTTAAAGCAAGTGAGTAAGAGACCTACTATTAAGGGATGCCATACTTTTTAATCTCAGAAATCATACTCTAGTCGTTCTGAATCCTGTTCCTTGTAAGGGAGGCTACACAAGCATTAGAGAGTGAATATGTCATCAGTACCAAGAAGTGGGGACTTCCTGGCCTTTCAGAAACTGTTCATTACTTAAAAATTGCATTGATCTTTGGGTTATCAGTCTTTATTGCAACTTGTATTAATGCATCTCTGTAATGAATAAGGGATGACATCTCAAAGCAATGCCTGAATGACATATTTCCAGTCCAAAGTGGTCAAGGCAAGCAAGTGTTAGGCAGAACATGAATGAGACCTGCCAGAGAGGACATAGCAAGCTCTCTGCCTTAGAGTAGAAGATAAATGGCTGATTTGTACTCAGGTCTGCTAGACCTGAGTAAAGAAGGGCGAGCAAAGCTGCTGCAGAGACTCATATATAATACAATATCCAGTGTGATACCAAGGCAATATATCTAGAATACTGAGAGACTAGGCTTTCCATTGGAAGAGGCAACTTAAAGACTTGTATGGGAGGGTATTCATCTTAATACTAGTGGAAGCGCAATGTTTGTGAAATGCCTACCTAACAGAAAGTTTCCTTTGTTTGCAACAGCAATAAATTTAGACACACAGTACCTGCATATTTGTGGCACCGTAGACGGATTCCAAAAATAAATAAATAAATAAATAAATAAATAAATAAATAAATAAATAAGCCACCTTGTTTAAAACTTGTTCTTAGTATTTATAAAATATGGTAACATAAGATCGCTTTCCAATAAATTTCTGGGGAATATTGTTTTCTACAAGGGTGCCTTTAAAAATGTTAAAGAATAACAGTAAGAAATGTTAAGGGCACAGATACAAAAACATACATTTAAGCTGTTAAACTTAGCCTCTAATCACTAGCAGTTAATCTCTATCTCCTTTGATATGAGAATTCTTGTTATAGAATCTTACACGGGATCAGGAGAGTTCAATCGTTGCAAGCCTTTGATGTTATAAGCAGTATCTCATATTGTTCTGGCAGTGTTTCATTTAGGGCAATGGAAGATGCCAGGGAGATATGCCTCGTTTAAAAATGCCTTGGAGGACTGGCGAGAAAGCTCAGCAGGTAAAACGCTTCCTGGGGAGTAAGCCTGAAGACCTGAGTTCAATCCCTATATTCAATCCCTAAGTGATGTGTTATATGTGCTGTGGTTCACACACACACACACACACACACACACACACACACACACACACACGCACACCACAACAATTATAATAATCATAATAATGATTTGAAAACACCCCAGATACTCTTATTGACTATAGTGCTATTTTTCTCCCAGCTTCTTCACTTAACTCTGTGCATTAAAAGTGCATGTAACTTCACATACATGTATAAGTATATCCACAGACATAATGCATATATTTCTCAGTATAGCATTCATCGGAGGGTAGACTTAAGCTTGCAAATCACCTTGCATTTTTCTATAAATACAGCCACATCACCTTCAAGTGGATGCCCTGGAGTGCTTCTCAATGCATTTTCAGAATGTGATATTAAAACTTGTGGCAAGTGGTTTAAATATTAATCCAAAATCTAGAATGTTCCCATTTAAATTTTTAATGCTTTCATCATATAACCAGTTTACTTTGTTTTGAGGGTATAAACATAAGATAACATTTCTTTCTTAAATTTATATTACCTGGTATAGGGACTCCTTTACAATCAAGGAAAGATTATTCTCTGAGCTGTGGGATCCTGCCAATCATAAAATGATTTAGAACTCCTACAGGTATGCTCTGGCCAAGTGGTCACCTTTTCTGCTTCAGATATGAAAATCAGTAATATGAAATCTACAAATTCAGCAGGTTTTCTACTAAACTCTGTGGCTCAAAAGAAAGAGGAAGATGAAAAGGACATCTCTTACTCTATCTAGTATGGCTAATTGTTCAAACTTTGAGTCTCTCAGTCACAGCTCAATAACTTATTTGGACATATCTTTTCAATGACACATGTATAGTCACAACACAATGAGCTACTGTCAGTCACACTTGCGGAGACCATCATTTTGATGTTCTGCTCTAGTATGAGATGGGTCGTGTCATAGCCATCAGGTATCAGAGAACGAATACGGGATGTGAGCACTTTCATGCCCATTGCTCATTTATTCCATGAGGGCCTCAGTCCATGGAATGGAGACACTTTGTTTAATCTGGTATGGAAAGGCCCCACAAACTGAACAATGTCTGTAATCTCCTTGGTGATTCTAATTCTAATCACGTCGAGAATGGAAACTCACTACCTTGCTATATTTGTAGACATAATTGACAGAATCTGTTTCATAGGATTCCCATTACAATAACTTCATCAGCAAGACTTATTGAATAATCAAACACAAACTCAAAGATACTTCTACTTGTGGTACAAAGAGACAGTTTTTATAAAATCACTTTCTCTTCTAAGAACATAGTCTAGGCATTTGGTTTATAAACATCAGTAGATAGGGATGCTAGCAACATAGCCTGTCCTTCAGGTGAATGCAGCAACAGATGAGGTCGTTACAAACTGTGGGTCTCATCTTCCTGTCTTGCCCAAGTGGTAGATTATGAGCTGTTTCTTGGGGAAGAAAGTTGTAAAAAGAAATTAAGAGCTTCAGTTTAGAACTAAAAAGAAAGTCATCACTATAAGTGTTTTAAGTTTTGTGCTAATTCTTTTAAAGATAGTTGCATTTTTGTCAAATAAAAACTATGTTTCTATTAAAAGAAGTAGATGGGTACATAGAATCAGAGGAGGGTTAGTAGTTTTGACTGGTAAAATAAAATCCCTTTTCTGATTGACTGTAATAATTGACTTTGCTTTCCAACTTCTTTATGCCACATTATAGTTTCCATGTTTCATCTGTTATTTTAAGGTATATGAGTTAATTGTGTATACGTTCTTGATTTTTCCCTCCAGTTTGTCACCCTGTTTTTCCTTCTGACTGAAGCCTTTCCTGGGAAGCATGTGAGAAAAATAAAATCAAGAAATTCTTTAAGAAGTAGTGATGAGAGCCTATATAAGACTGGTTATGCTGCTTGATATATACATATAGGATTTATAAATAAAATGACATTTTGAGTAAAATGTAAATGATTTTAAGCAAAGCACTCATTTTAAAGTTGACGATTTTAACTACATTAACACTTATTATCTCACTTATCTATTCTACAATAATTATTTATTATATAACATATTTTAAAACACTATTCTTATCTAGCTAAACAATATAGAGTTTCCGAAGAACATAAATATGGACTGTCGTGAAACCTGTAGTGGAGTGAAAGAGACATAGTAAACAATTACCATTCTACTAGTAATGAAGAAAATATGAAAGAAGGACATGTATGAATTTACAGGCACACTGTAGACTTTTGGCTTATTGGTGTCAATTAAATTTTAGTCCAGAATTGACAATGGAGCAGGCAAGGAATGGGTGGAAGGAGTGAAGTGGGAAGCGACAGGAGTCTAACTTGAAGAATCTGTGTCAGGCTCTTCAGATAATACTAAGACAGCTGGAACTTGGGAGAACGTGAAGAAGCCAGTATGATGTAAACACACAATGCTACTTACATTTACCTTGCAGTTGAAGAGTAGATTTGATAGAAAGAAAACACTCTCCATGATCTCTTGAGAGACGGGGAACATAGGAAGTTATGCTCGACGAAGCTAGCATTCAGTAGAGAAGTAGAAACCAACAGCTAAGGGAAATCAGACCAAGTCAATATCACGTTCAAGCAAATTAAGGATCTAGGACAAATGCAGTGTTTCTACAAGGATAGATAAAGCTGAATATCAGTGTCAAATGCTGGCGAGGCAGCAACAGGGAGTCTGAAATGCCACAGAAGCCTGAACATCCTCTGCGATACTAGTGAGAAGGAGAGTGGTCCAGAGGCAACGGCCAGACGAGAATGAATTAAGAAAAAAGTAATGTATCAATAATGTTGATATATAATGTAAATAGTTCTCAATAGAGGTTGGTGGGAACAGAGAGCACTTCATTGGTATTTAATGGTAGGTCTTGACTGCATGCTAAAAGTTACCATTTAAAGACTAGTTTAGTTCATTTGGAATGATATATCAAAACTAACAAGATACCGGTGAGCAAGCAGCAACCATACCTTTTCCTTGGATTTGTAGCACATGAGATATCTGAGAAGGACGTTTGGGTAGATGATGTCTCATTGTCTCTCTCCTTCATGGTGATTTATAGTTTGCACACTAGAAAGGGCAAACAAGCTCATTGCCTTTTATAAGAGCCCTAAAACTTTCGCATTAGTCTATTGTCAAGACCTCATCACCTCCTGATGCTACTGCACTGTGAGCTAAGCTCAGTTGCTACTGCCCTGTGAGCTAGGCTCAGTATATGGAATCTACAAACCCAAAGGTTTGCCCGTAAACTCTGCAGCCCCTGTGTTTTATCATTGGACAAATGCATGAATGTATGCAGAAAGAAAAGAATTTTATTCTTCTATAAAAATGAATGAAATTAGCATATGGCTTATTATTTAGGCAATAGGATTTTTTTGCCATTAAAAAAATAAAATGCTGACATACTCATTAACCTGGAAGAAACTCTGATATCTTATGTTACATATAAGAGAAACACAAAAACTTATATATTGTATCATCTCTTCATATGACACATTCAGTAGAGGCAAACATAGAGAGAGGGTATGCAAATTCACACCCTCTCAAGGACACAGAAAACAATATGCTTTGAGATGCAGAAAATATTTTAGAACCAGAATGAGGTTGGGTTCGCACAACATGTAAATGAACTATATAGCTCATTCCAGGGTGATTTTTTTTATATTATGCAGAATTTAGAATTTATCTTAGTAAAAATGAAAGTTGAAACAATGGTGAAGATACACCACACATAAAGGAGACTGAATATGAAAATAAAAGAGTATAATGAAAAAATTACTCTTTGGAAAGCAGGGGAGACTAGTGTAGTAGGAGGGACTGAGGGAAGGTAATTCATAAAATAGAATCTTGGTTCCTACTGAGAAAGATAGAGAGAGATAGAAGTAGAGATGGAGATAGAGGTTGTTAGAGGGGGAATGGCTAAACAGAGAGTTGTGAAGGGTCTGGGAGTAGAGGAGGAAGCAGAAACCATAATCAGAATATGCTGTATGAAAAAAAATTCTACACAAATCTGCAGGTACAACTGTTGGGTAAATTATACTGTGTTTCCTCTTACTGACTCTTTAAGAGTTTTGATTACTAGATATTAGGAAGTGATATTAAAAGGAAACTTCGATGTCACAGTCATTTTATTTAGCACTGTCCATTACAAATCACAATCTATCACAGAAATCATAGTATTGAGCGTCAGAGCACACACACACAGACACATTGGTAAGGGACTTCCTGTATTCACCCTAGGAATGAATTTCATCCTTGAAATTCCACTGTTGGGCTTTCCCAGCGGTTAAATGAATTAATGCCATGATAGCTTGATCCAAGTCTGGCTGATGGTAAACACTTGGTTAGCATTGCTATCATTTAGGTCATTTGCAATTTCGGAAAAAAATCATCTAGCCAAAAAGTCCATCTGTTTTAAGAAGAACACCAGATACTGATGATTAATTAGTCTGACCTTGACATTCGACGAGCATGCCCTTAATGTAGATGTGTTGGGCAAACCAGGTAGGAGCTAACAAAGCTTCTCCTTGACATCTTGGAATAAAGTAAAATTTCAGTACGCCACAGAAGTATCCTGCACCAGGGTTAAGACATTAAAAATTGTTTGCAATAGCTTAAGTGCAATTAAGAACTATTTTGTTGAATTCGAGATTAAAACAACCTTTATGGTTCATCAGTAGAATATTACTTTTCTAAACTGAGATCCAAAATGAATTAAAAATAAATTAATCTTTAATGTCATTTTATTATTTACAGAGAGCTTAGGAATTAGACATAATAAAGTACAATTTCCATATCATAACTGATCTAACAAGGAACTTTCCACTATTCACAAAGAAATTTATAAATGTATACAGAGTCACATAGATGTTCAGTATAGTAGTTTTCATAAACAGATATGGGTGATCTTAAATGTTTATAAGTAAATATTATTAAAGTAAGTCTTATGCCTTTGCCCATATGAATAATCAATTATTTGAATAAATTATATAGACCTTAGTTCCTAACATAGAAAGGACACAAGATAAATGACTTGTGAAAATTAAGGGTGAAGAAAGTCCCATGGAACGACTCACTAGGTCCTATGTATGATTACAACATTTAGGAAAATAGATAACCTCAGAGAGTTAGGAGAGGAAATGACTTCCCATGTTAGACAGGTCCCTGGATAGAACTGATCTTTTGTAATGTCACCAATGTCTAGTTGATGGCATCGTGGGTCATTCATTTATCTTTGTCATATTAAAAACAATTTTGTATTTTGCTGCTACTTAGATGATTTTAATATTCTATCATAATTATGTGTATATATATAAATATATTCCCTAGTTCATATATTTCTTGGTTTATTCATCTACTCTCCTTATTTTTATGTTGCAATATTATGTGCATGTGATCTGTCTTCTAAATTTAAGAGTGAATTTTAGACTCTAGCAAAGCTGATATACCATTGATATTTAATAAATATTTCTTGATAATATGATTCTTCATAGTATACTATGAGATTGTAGGTTTTGAGATAAAATAGATATGAATTTAATTTGGACTGATTACCAATATACCCATTACTTGGCCTCAGTAATTTTTTAAAAATTAAAATGATGACAGCAACATTCTTGACTTATGAGACTTTTAGGGAATTGACACGAGATGGTAGTTTGAAAGATCTTACCCCTGTGGCAGGTACCCAGGTGTGTGTTTTAAAAAATTAAGACATCTTTTCTCTATAAAAATTCACATCTTTCTTTTAAAATTATTTAACTTTCTCAGAATACTTAAGAAATAACACATTGACAGAGGGGTGCATTAAGTCCTCTCCTGTCCATGGGAAGGAGGGATCTGTCTGAGCAAAATGAACTTTTACCAGGCATTTGTAATCTAACTTTTTAATCCCTTGTGAATAAGTACATATATAAGCATAAAATATGATCTACAAATTTACACTCAAAGGAGAACTGAACAGAAACATTAACTATAGTTTGAAAGACTCTTGCTCAAAGCAGAACATAGAATAATATATAATCCAATTAGAGAGAGGTAAGCCTTCATGACTAAAACTCTGAAGGAATTACCATCTTGTCACGACAGTGTAGCATTATGAACTGTGGATTCTTTGAATTGGAAGGTTACAGGAACTGACATCTGACTACTCTGTACTGAAAGTGTGTGTTGGCTGGTCTTTGTTGCATTTTATTAAACACACACACATACACACACACACACTCGCACACACATATCAAAATAGGGTCCATAATTTAAGCTTTAGCCACCAGCTAAGCAGGCTTTTCTCTTCGATGAAGAATTAAATCATGACTTCAGATTAATAGCCTTTTTATAATGTTGTCGCTGGCTGCCCAGTGGGCTAATTACAAAACCACAAGCAGTGAGGGAGATAAGGAAATGTAACTCCTCATGTTTGGAAGGTTGGCATTTGGTACACAGTTCCAAAGTGTGTGTTTACACAGTTGCTGTCTTTAATATCCTCTTCCGAGGGCTTATATATTATTTCCGACTTGAATATATTATCCCCCATACAGTACAGTACACTAAGCAAATCGCTCTTCACCTATGCATAATTAAACATATTTCATGAGGCAATTTTGATATTGTAAACAGATCCATTCAGTCATTTGCAGAGCCTCATGCTCTAGCCCATTATTGGATTTAAGGAGGTCATCCAACCAGAATGAAGTTCAATGAGATCTGGAGACTGGCTGGAAAAGTCTTAACCATAACTGCTTGCTATCTATTGAAATATATTGGGAGGTACAGATTGTATCATCATGAAATTTTCACACATGGTGGAACTCCATTTGTTACCAGTCACAGAGTGTGATGCTTGGCATTTCAAAACCCCACCACGGTATTAAACTCATTATCATGTGAACTCATAACATCTAGTACAGGATTGAAAACAAGGGTCATTGTTAGCGGTGGTGGTTTTCTTTCCTTCTTTCTTTCTTTTTTTTTTTTTTATTAAGGCCAACCAGTTTAGATTTTTCAATTTAATAGTCCACTTCTTTTTAGGTGCTCATTCTATGGAATCACAAATAATGCCTCTATTTAGCTACAGTTTCTGAGTGAGACTATATGATACTCGTGCTTCCCGCGAACTTCATGCAAGTGCATAGCCTGCAGCTGGGCAGGCTTAAAGGAAAGCCTGCAGGAAGGAGACCATTTAGGCAGATGTGAACCAATGGACAGGCGTTTGGAAGTAAGACCTCATCTGCACACCCCACACTGTTATTTCTGAGCTACAAAGCAATGGCTAAATGCTAACTGAATCCTGATTCCTTCATTCAATCCATCAGTAACTTTAGACACTACAGTAAAGCTAAGGCCAGCATTGGTCTGGATGCTGAAAGACTAGGAGGGGACAAAGGATTGGCTCTGTTCAAAGAGTGCAGGAAGAAATACAGGGAATAGAGACTTAGAACAAATGCGAAGAGTGGTGAGTCTAAGTAGGGACCCGGGTGGGCTAGGTGAGGTGTGTCTACTAGAATCGGGTCCTAAGAGGCACGAGGGAGTGGGATTCAGAGCACCGTGTTCTTGAGAGGAGAGGCAATCATCTATGTGCCAATATGACTATTTGTAATTGGTGTGTGTGTGTGTGTGTGTGTGCATATGCGTGTGTGTGTGCATGTGCGTGTGTGTGTGTGCATATGGGTGCATGTACTAACGTTCACGTGTGTGTATGGAGAACAGAGAACAACCTCAGCCAGTGTCTGCTATCATCCTTCCTTCCTTCCTTCCTTCCTTCCTTCCTTCCTTCCTTCCTTCCTTCCTCCCTCCCTCCCTCCCTCCCACCCTCCCTCCCTCCCTCCCTCTCTTCCTTCCTTCTTTCTTTCCTTACAAAGAACTCTATGTTGGCTTAGAATGTGCCAATCAGAGTCCGA